>NW_007578716.1:241118-247664 GCF_000690725.1 Stegastes partitus
AACTATGCTAATCTTGCAGCCCCACACAAAACATATGACATGCTTATAAAATGTGATAAATTATTATTAAATGAACAGCCCAACAGTTCATACACCTGCAGCTTAGACACTAAATCTATTAATAAATTGACAGGAAATGAATTGATTTTGCCAGAACACTTCACAGGTCTGAAGATGTGCTGCTTTACCTGCTAATTGTTTGAATATTTTCATAAATTTCTTTTTATAATTTAGAGGTTTGGCTGCTAACTCCAGTTTTTCCCACCCAAGCAGTCAGTCCATTAACGGAGACAATAATCAGCAGATTAATCCACAATGAACATAATAATTAGCTGCAGTTATTAGTTCAAGCTGAGCTTCACCTCCAACAGCTGATTTTACATTCATGCATGAGTAATAATGACTTAACGACATAGTGTACAACTGTCACCGCAGATTTTTTCTGCTTTACATATTTTTATTTCTGATATTTTAACTACATTTTCCTGATCATGATTTTACTTAAACACCGTTCTAAATGCAGAGCTTTGACTTTGAACCGTGTTTTCTCGGCACAGCGTCGCATTACTCAGTAAATGATGTGAGTTCGTCCAACTGCTGACTGAAGGCTCCGTGATTAAACACTTTGCTCGATGGCAGCTCTTATTAATCCATCTGGTCATGAGGCGACGACGTGAGCAGAATCGTCGCCGCCTCGTCCGGCTGCAGGTCGGATATTGATTAAACGTTGACGTGAACCTTGGTGCTTTAAAAACAACACAAATGGACCATTCTTGTTAGAAACTGTGTCCACTTAAGTCGATGTGCAGCTAAATTCGATTATCTTAAAGATTAGTAAAGTAGGAGCAACATTATGGCTGGTTGGTTTCTCTGCATGTATGAACTGATTCAGAGGCTGCAGGAGGAGGTCGGGGCGGATGGAGGGCGCACAGTGCTTTGGTAGAGCTAATGGAAAAATGGGCATTTTGAATAAATGTAAATACATACGTTAGGTTTGAAGCTGCTGTGGACTTTTTCCTTTTTTAGTCATTGATTGTTAAGCAACTATTTTGATAATCAAGAAGTTGATTTAAGGGATTTTTTTTAAAGAACAAAACTGATCGCAGCTTTTTAAGTAAATATCTTCTTGTTTTTTCTTTATGGCAGTAAACTGAATGGACAAAAACAACACAATTGAAGACCTCATCTTGACTTTTTCACTATTTTCTGGCATTCAAGAGGTCATTGAATAATCAAAAAGAGTCAACATTCATTGGTGGTTGCCTGAAACAGAACAATGAAGTAGTTTACTAATGATGCAGTATGAAAGCAGGACACTTTAGAAATGCGTAAATATGTGAAGCTACTGTGTGTGATGTTAGTTTAATTAGTATCCACTGTCAACAATAACCTACACTCACACTTTTAATGTTTCTGCTCTGAACTGTAAGCCTTGTGATTTATTTATTTATTTAAACTTTTTGCACTCCAAAACCTGCAGGCGTACTTGAAAGGCAAATTATTTTTCGAAACTACCATAATCGTTCCATTTCTTAATAGCAAGAAACTGTAAAAACACTAAGAATTGAACCGTCCTCCATCTCAACATGTGTGACTTTTAATTAATTATAAACCCGGATATTCCATCGACAACACTTCCCCACATCCTACAGGCCTCATCTTTTTATTATTTTTTTTAAATGACAAAAATAAACCGTTTGCGTTGACGAGATTCTATAAAAATCTAAAAATTCTGCACTCCTTAACCCAACAGTAAAGCCATGTCTGATTCAGCTGCAACCGACAGTCACATCACAACAATTCAGAGAAATTCTTAGGATGACCTGCAGGTTGTGTTTGCACCAAACAGAGAGGCGACAAGTATGGAAATCAACCAATCATGGAAGTGGCAAAATATCTATAGTATGTCGAGTCATCATTTTTCTCAAGTGTTGGTCGCACTTGTGGACGTTTGGGAAAATTCCAGGTATGTTTTTTTTCACGATTTATGTCATTCTGATGTTGTCAGTGTGGCCTCAAAGGTGCTCTACTTGTAGCCGTGGTTATGTTGTTCAATAGAGATGCAGGACTTTATATTGCGATAAAGAATGAGCTCACAGTGAGTAAAAATGTCCACAAACTGCTTGTGTGTGACATATTCACCGTTGTGTTACAGTCTATTAAAGCAGTGCCGGTGGGCTGCAGGCTGCACGAAGGGGTTAAACGTGTTCGGCTGACGTCCCGCCTCCCACAGAAAGCAGCACGATATTGATTAATCCTGCAGTAAATGCGTAATCGATCACACTCCGTCAGATGGGAGGACGACAGATCAGATTTATGATCAAATCTGAATATCGGGCTTTTATATAAATCAGCGTAAACCTCCGCAGAGACCCGAGCCGCCCGTCGGAGCCCCCGTGTGATGGATTAGTCCCGCCGTATAAATGACAGATTGTCCCCGCCGGCGGGAAGATCATGTTCAGGTGGCAGAAAACACGCAACCACGAGAAGGAGAACAAGATGTTTCAATTATCTAAATGAGTCCGGGCTGACTGACGGGGATCACGCCGAGCTGCAGTCGCAATCTGCTCCGAGGAAGAACATCCAGACTGTTTCTGAGCTTCTTTCCGCACATAAAAAAAACAGCTAAATAAATCACAAGTATGTGGGTGAGACCGAGAAACCCTGAGAGACTTAAAAAAAAAAAAAAAAAACACCTGAGAGGCGATATAAGAAAGATAGAGTGAGAGGCTTGGATTTGACAGACAGAGGTGAAATGAGAAACCAGGCGGCTTCAGGACTCGACACAGAGGACACAAACAAGGAAGAAGACAAAAATAACAAGTGAAACCCAAGACAGAGGAGCGGAAGGAAGGAAAGTGTTGGAAAACGCCTCATTAGAGTCGAGAGCGGAGGAGAAAATAAAGGTCCCTTTGCACGATGAAAAGGTTAAAAATCTTAATTATGCCCTTTTTGGTTCGTAGCTGCTTCGGAAACTGCGGCAGAATCTGATTCCCTCGAACAAAAGAGCAGAAGAACAAGCTGCGGTTCGTAATCCTGAAATCAAATCAGATCCATCAGCGTGGCATTTAGTCCTCCTGCAGTCCGAACAGACTCAATTAGTCTCCTTTAAAGACTCTTATTAGGTGAAATCGACGTTCGTTTGAGGCGATAAACAGCCTTCAGTCTGAGGTGACGCGGAGCGCCAATGGAAACTGATTTCCAGGACGAAATAAAACCATGAAATCAGCTTTAATTTATGCTCCTCTCTGCTATTTTATTTATACTTGCTCACTTTTTATCCAGCCTCTACATCCAAAGCAGGCCCGGTGTCACATTTAGCCTCCCTCGGTGTGATTTAATGCAAGGTCAAACCAACGCTTTCAATATTTTATGAATTATTTGGTGCCAGCTGCTGAACCAACCACCTGCTGGAGACCAGACTCTTCATTTTCATCATTGTTGGACTTAATTTCACTTCGTGCGGCGCGTAAAGCAGAGCAGCGGCGAAGCAAAGACGATCTCGACGGATTAAAGATCTGCTTTTCCATCAATTGATTGGCTGCAGGGGAGAAAAAAAATTAAAGAATCGTCTGTTTATTATGTGGAGATGAACTAAATGTTCCACAGTGAGCTGCGTGCTCTCGACCTGCTCAACTTATCAGCCTTAATTCATCTGACATGGGCATAAAAAGCTGGTATTCGAGGCGCTAAACTCTACATGATGAGGCTAACTCCATGGATGGATGGATGGATGTCTGGCTGAAGATCCATCCATGTTTAGGCATCTAGTAAAACATGTAGACGGGATTCTTCCACCTGCAGCTGTAGAGACCCGACCACAAATGCATGGACGGACACAACACAGCGAACATGCACTGTTCCAGTCGCAGCAGGAGTTTCAACCACACATTTCTCATTCAGGTTTCAGTTCAGAGGTCAGTATGAGTAAATAATTAAGTTTAATCCCCCTGAACCCACATTTTAGACACATTTCTCCAGAATCCAGACGGAAACATCTGGAATATCAACCTGTCTGCTGGATTTAGAAACAACATTGATCTGATTTGAGCAGAATTTGGACAAATGACATTGAAAAAGAAGTTCAGTTTGGTCAAAGTTTTGGAAAAAATCTACCTTTTAGGGATAGAGGGGTTTTCATGGCTTTAAGAAAAATATAGATAGTCTGCAAGTTATCCTTCAACCCTGTGAACTCTTTGGAGTTTCTTGGTGTTTTTACTCAAGTATTTCCTTTTCATGTCACTTTCTGGTTGTTTGCTTCTGGGCATTTCTTTTGTTCCTGTTGTATTTTTACCCACTGTTGGCTCATTTTTCATTGTTATATAAAGTCCTGCACCTCTATGGAAACAGCATAGCCGTGGTTAGAAGTAGAGAGAACTAATTTTGACACAGATATAGTGCCATAAATCATTTTTAAAAATTTCATGAAGGATTTTTATTTCCATACTCAGTTTAAACGCAGCTCCACTGACAAGTTCCAGATTTTTTAGTCACATTATCGTGGATCACAGTCAAGCCACTAATGACTGCAGAGTTGTTCACAAGATCACTGATTTTTTTGTTTTTTACAGAATCCAAATAAAGCAAACGGTTTATTTTTGGCAATTTTTTAAACGAGACACGTAGAATGAAAGTGGTTTTGAGGAAATATTTCATTTTTAAGCTGAGATTTTGCTCATTTCGAGAATGATTGGAACAGTTCTTCCTGCTTTTACCGTTTCTTGCTCCTATAAATGGTGTAATCTGGGCTCATTTTTATGAATTTATAAATCCGCCTGCAGGTTTTAGGGTTCAGACGGTTATAAAAGGCACCTCATAGGCTCCTGCTCCTCCACAGAAGCCTCACATGTTCTCTTCTGCCTGCTGTCAGATGGTGACGTCCAGCTGTTCTGAAGCTCTTTTGCTTGCGGTTTTCTCCACTGCGGTCCTCTCAGCTGGAGCTGGGAGGAGGAGATTTATTAGATCAAGAGGCTGATTCTGCTCATGGTTACGTTTTTTTTTCTTCGTGTGTGTGTGTGTGTGTGCAGCTCAGCAGAAGATCGTCCCAGCGACCATCTAACACCACACGTTAGCGAGTGTTTTAAACTGAAACGGAAGTGAGACCTCTTTAATTAGCCACTTCAGTGCTTCGACGCTGATTCCGGCTACACAGCAAACGGTCTAATTTGTGTATCGGATTCGAGGGGAAGGAATGAACCTGGACACACACACACACACACACACACAAACCTGCATATTGTGTGGGCTGCTTCCGGTGTGTTCAGACATCCAGGTGTAAATTACATTCGGGGAAATGGGACACGGCTTCAGACCAAGTGTCTCAAACGAGGGCCTAAATAAAGCCACCTTCTCTCCAAGGTGAGCTCCAAGTGTGTGTGTGTGTGTGTGTGTGTGTGTGTGTGTGTGTGGCTACTCGTTCATTAAGTCCAGCCAGTTCGCCTCAGTCTTGTCTCACTGAATGAGAATTGACATCAGGGCTGCTTTGGGGCTGCAAGCAGCAAATTAATGATTCAAAGCCGTAAAACACACACACACACACACACACACCTACACACACACACACACACACACACACACACACACGCATGCAGAAGAGGCGTTCCTATTAAAAGCTGTGACTCATCTCAGAGGTTTGTCATTTTTTTGTCCCCGTGTTTCCATTATTTGGTGGCAGAAAGCGTGACAGGAATCATCCAGGTTAGTCTCATTCATTAGCGCTGCAGCTGTTTGCGCTTCCTTCGACGCAAACGTTTCATTACCGCAACCTTCCGCTAGCGTTACTTTAACCTCAAACCCACCGAGACGCAGGCTCCCGCCTCCTCCTCGTCCCCAATAAGGAGCCGAGTCCTGCAGATTTACGTCCTCGCGGCGTGACTCGAGGCTAATTAGAGGAAATGTGGTTGATTGTCTAAATTCTGAGCACAGAGTTCTGTCATTCCGAACCTCGTAGCATCCTCTAATTAAATCCAGTTATTGTGTGCTGACTGTATTGTGTACGGCCTTTTAGTGTCACATGGAGCCTTGCATTGGTGGAGCAGGAGGACGGATGGTAATCTTCTGAATCACAAGCAGTTTTTGGGTGTTTTTATTTGCACGTCTCACACTTTTACTCACCGTGGACTCATTTTTAACTGTAGCATAAAGTCCTGCACCTCTATGGAAACATTACAACCATGACTAGAAGGAGAGATGATGTAAAAATCTGCTCTGTGCAATATGATGCTATAATGCCATAAGTTTAAAAAAAAAAAAAGTAAATTTACATACAACACCCTACAGATATTTTACTACTTGCAATTTGAATTTGTTTCCATACTGCTCTGTGTAAACACTGCCTACAGTTCAGTCCAGTTCAGCAGAAAATGTATGAGTTTTTTTCTTTACATGACTGTCCAATGGCGCAGTTGGTAGCACTGTTGCCTCGCAGCAAGAAGGTCGCCGGTTCACATCCCGGTGGGGTCACCGGAATCTTTCTGCGTGGAGTTTGCATGTTCTCCCCGTGCAGTGTGGGTTCTCTCCAGGTTCTCCGGCTTCCTCCCACACAGT
>NW_007578716.1:248579-266040 GCF_000690725.1 Stegastes partitus
TGTGTTTTGAGGTTCAGAGGGTTTAATAATTCAGTGTGTAAAGATGTTTTTCTCTAAAGCCAAAATGTGGATATTGAAATGTCTTTCGGTGTCAAGTGTGTTAAGAAACAGCAAACATTTATTTTTTAGAAGAGAAGTTGTCATTAATAATGCCTTTTTAGTAACCAACAGGTTGTGGACTTTTCTAGATAAAACTTACATTTAAGTTCAAACAAATTAGCGTACTGTAAAAAAGTTTAGTGGTAATTTTGTTTAAAAAGGTAAACTTTTATAAATTCTGTATTCATAGAAAATCGGAAGTCCTTTATCGTTTTCAAGTATGGAAAAAAAAAAAACTTATTCCATAATATTTAAAATAAATAAATAAATATGGAGATGTTCTTTAGTGTCAAATACTTTCCATTTAAACAGCAAATAATTATTATCATTTTTTAGAAGAAGATAATTTGTCACTAAAAGTTACTTTTATTATTCAGCTGGTTGTGGACTCGTCAAAAACTACTTTCATTCAAAAAACTTTCATATATTCTAAAGCCATAGAAAGTCAGAGATCCTTCACCTTTCTGAGTGAAATCATGAAGAAAATAACTTTTTTTTTTTTTTTTTTTTTTTTAAACGATATTGTGGTTTTGGGGCTGAGTGGGGGTCTCAGCTCCTCCACTTCATCCTCGTCTCATTTCTTTCCGGCACTTTCGGGTCGTGACAGTTTCTTCGTGTTCCTCCTCTTCGCCTCCTTCGTTTTCGCTCCGTTATGTCACACGGTGACAAAGCAGAAAAGAAGTGAGCATGAAGGTGACGCCTCCCCTCTCATCTCCTCTTTCATCACCTCCTCGCTGTCGTCTCCTCACCTCGGCTGCCTCGTCCTGTCATCTGAAGTGACAAATGAAAAAGAGAGAGGTGGTCCCAGAGGTGACAAGCTCTACCTCCCTCCTCCTCCTCCTCTTCTTCGTCTTCTCCTCTAGTTTGGAAACCAACTACAAAAAGAAGGAGGTGTCACTCACTTAACGTCTCCTTTCGTTTTTCTGTTTTGATCGTCGTCCTCATCGTCAGAACCACAGGAGGAAGCGGCTCTAAGTCGTGTCAACGCCGTCTTCTCCCCGTTTACTGAGGCGTGAGCCGAGCTACATGAGCGCTAAGAGCTTCCAGCTAACACAGGAAACACACAAGCGCCAGCCTGTGGAGTTTACCGGTCACTAGGGATGAGTCGATGCCACTTTTGTCACACCAAGTACAAGTTTGAATGTTTACTTATGAAGTTTTTTTTTTTTTAAATGTAGTTGTGATGGAAGTTTTGATAGATAGATAGATAGATAGATACTTTATTCATCTCCAAGAGAAATTTACAGTTCCAGCAGCTTCCAAGAAGGGAACACAGGGGCATGCAGTGTTCTAGTACAATAAAATAAAATAAAAGGAATCGTAGTATGATAAATAAAAAGATACAATATAGTAACTACGGTGTAAAGAAAAATAATAATAATAAAATAAAATAAAAATAAAAATAAAAATAAAAATATAAAAAATAAAATAAGTGTGTGAGCCACAAAACTGTGTTAATGTGGTGTTGTTGTGTTTTGTTTTTTTTAACTCGTGCATCTTCAGTAAGACGGACTCTGTGATGTTCTCACAGTTTCTGATCTCATACTTGATGCTGAGGAGGCAAAGAAATCTCATATTAACCTCTTGAACTCAAAGCAATTTCTGGACGTTTTTAGCTCCTGTCATATTTTTACTCATTGTGAGTTCATTTTTCACTGCTCAAAAACTCAAAAATTGCCTCAAATGTGTTTTAAAAATGTCCATAACATCTTGAAATGTGTTCAGAATTACTAAAACTTGTCTAAAGAAGTCTAAAATGACTCAAATATGTCTAAAAGAAGTTGAAACTTGTTTAAAAAAAGACCCAGAAACCTTTGCATCATCGTAAAAATGACCAAAAAAATAGTCCAGAAATGATTACGAAATAATCTGTAATGACTCAAATTGTCCAAAAATGATTAAAATAATTTTAAAAAAATGTCTCAGAATTCATCATCAAATTCAAAGCCAATCAAAACGTGACAAAGCACATGAAAAAAAAACAACACCCAGACACAGCTTAAAGGGTTAAAGACAAATAATGATTAGACCAGGGGTGTCCAATCCTGGTCCTCGAGGGCCACAATCCTGCATGTTTTAGATGTTTCCTTCTTCCAACACGCCTGATTCAAATGATCAGCTCATCATCGAGCTCTACAGATACCTGATAATGATCCTGATCATTAATATACAACAAATCAAAGCTGATGACAAATGAGCTGAATGGAAATGATAGTAATAAAAAAAGCCCAGATTTTGCACGTTTACTGGTTCATACTTGTATTTTTAGCATCCACTAGAATTTGTTTACATGCTTTAACGTTCACACATCATTTCTCTCAGGCTGTACTTTGCTGCAGCTCGTCTTCTCTTTCTTTAGTTTATTGTAATTTTACAGCTCTAATATTAATCATAATCGTGTGTGTGTGTGTGAAGCTAATCCCTGTAATTGACTGCAGGTTTTGCTCTGCGGCTAATGCTGGGCTAACCGCTAGGCTAAATGCTAATCCTTCATAATTTATATCATTGGACAACCGGGGAGACGTCTGCTTTTCATTACTTCTTTCTCTTCTGTTAATTAATCTTTTAGCTATTTTGCTGATTAGTCGACAGTGTAAATTATTAATTTTTTTCCCCCGATAAAGGAAAATGACCATTTAATTTGGGTTTATTTTACCGTGACAAACTGTGGTGTAGACTTAAGCTTGAATCTCCAACGCGGTGTAAAGAATTTAAGAAGAGGGCTCGTTATGTAAGTCGATAGTGACACCCCAAAAGAAACCCAGGTTTCTATTAAAGCTCTTAACAAAGTGACAAAGTTCGGTCTGTATGTTAAAAAAGTGCAACATGGTGGATATTTTGCAAGCAACTTATTTTCTCCTGATTTGTTTTCCGACATTGGTAGAAGCTTAAATTGCTTTAAAAATCCAGCTGAATTCACATCACAGCCGTCCACTTTAACCTGTGCGGTGAGTTCGTCAGACGACGTTATGAAATCAGGATGTTGGCGAAGCAGAGCAGCAGCGAGGACGTGACTGCTTAGCATGTAGCTTATGAGCTACTCGTTCATCCTCATTCCATCGTCTGACAACAAAAACAGAAAAAAAAAAAATGTAAATGCAAATAGCTTTATTGTGAAAATACAGTGTGAGTGAGCACAGGGAGCAGGAGAGAAGTGAAGATGAGATAGTATCAATCAAACTGAAGCTGAGTGGATTTGACTCAGTAGAAATGACAGAAATAGAGATAACTTAAGTTTGATTGATGTTGTCTCAGGTAGACGATGGAAAGTGGGTTTTCTGAAGGTTTGTGCAGATGGAGTTTTCTGTTTTTGCAAATGAACTCTTCAAGTAAACAGATGTACAAGGCCTCTGGTGTGTTTTCTCTGGTCTGATTTTCAAACTCTTCGCCGTCCACAAAACACTTTTTTTTCCCCCTCTGGTATCAGTTCAAATTCTTCCAGAGTTTGGAATCTTTGGAAACTTTGACTTTAAATCTGACTTTGCTGCAGCTGCCATTTTCTAAAACTCTGTCGCTGACTTCAGTCGACCAACGACTGGAACCAAAAACAGCTGAAGCAACCACGAGGCAGCGATACTTGTTTTACTGAACTGAACAAAACAAATGTTTGGTATGAATATCAGTTTTCTAATCCTGCTGTCTTTCCCTCACAGCTGGCGTCCATCATGACCTGCTGACATCTCCGCCGCCTGGCCCCCCTCCTCCCCTCTCTGTCCACCAAAAAATGGCCTCGACCACCTGGCTGTTGCCGTGGCGACCGCCGCCACCGTCGTCGTCGTCGTCGCCGCTGCTGCTGCTGCTGCTTCTCGCGCTCGCCTGCTGTTCCCCGTCTGACTCGGCCTCGACCACGTCCTTCCCCAAAGACCTGCAGCCGATCGGCGTGGTCGGCTGGGAGCGTGAGTGCAGCTTCTGTTTCCAGCTTCATCCAGGGGTCCTTTCAACGAATGCCCCACGCCTGAGCATCTTCAATTTGGCAGATTTCTTTATTGAAGTGGTGAATTTTGAGTTGACCATGTGAGAAATCTGGGGTCATAGATAGCATTAGTTTTTGAGGTAAAAAGTATTAAAGGTGGGCTCATGTCGAATTTTGAGTTGAGTTTTCTTCGCACCAATCTGTAGATCAATGTTTAAAGTTCCATAACTTGAGAAGCTAGAGTCCTGAAATTTGGCAGGCTCATTGACATGTACAAGTGCTCTTCAATGGTGCAACCCTGCTTTGGTAGAATAATACAAACTAATTATATGATGGTGCAGATTTGGTCAAAAAATGTCTATGTTTCTGCCTTCTCCGATATTCCACCAACCATAAAACCTTTATTTTTTACCCCTCATGAGGCTGATTGGCACCATATTAAAGCTCTTTTTTGTGCCAAATCACAGGAAATATCTGCCTCTTAGGGTGAAAAATAAAGGTTTCATGCTTGGTAGAATATCGGAATAGAAAAAAAAAAAAAAAACATGGATATTTTTTAGCCAAAGTTGCAGCATCATATAACTGGTTTGTATTATTCTATCAAGGCAGGGTTGTACCATTGAAGAGGATATGTACATATCAATGAGGCTGCAATATTTTAGGACTCTAGCTACATTATTTCCCAAGTTGTGGCACTTGAAACGTTGCTCCACAGATTGGTGCAAAGAAAACGACGCAAAAATCGACACAACCCCCCCCTTCTCTGAGAATTTTTAACTCAACCTGTGGCAAAACAAAATGTACACATTTTACTTAATGACATACACTGACAACAAACCAGAGATGGTCAGGGATGAGGTGAAATGACCCTCGTGACAAAGTAGCCTTCTTTTCCCTGATTGGACAAACGCACACACGTCTTAAATATGCACATAGCATCTGTAAAAACACACATCTAAACCGTGTCGTCTCCCCTTTTGCAGAGTCGTATCAGTATCCCGGTTTTCAGGGTTTGCTTCAGGACAACGACACGCTGCGTCTGGGTCTGGACTTCCAGAGGATGCTACGGATCAATCACATGTTGTACATCGCAGCCAGGTCGGCACACCAACACACAACAGCGCTGCACATTTCTAGCAACAGCCTGAGGTTTCAGAATGAACCTGTGAGATTTACACAGCAAAAAAATCCATCGCAATAGAGCAGACGATGGATGAGTTGTTTACATGTGCAACTATTTTGATAATTCAGTAATTATAATTCAGTTTGATAGTTCTAGAGTCTCGAGAGGCAACTGATCAGACATGTGAGTTAAATGTTTGCTACTATGCTGTTAATGCTGTTAATGGTGAGCCTATTTTTGCAAAAATATCAATGTTTATTTAAAATCTTGCTGTTTTTTTATCAACTTTTTCTATTGTAAAATGTCGAAATACGTGACAGAACTGCTGCTGTGATCATCCAAAACAAGAATTACTCGCTAAATGTGACACAACTTTGCATGGATGTCAAAATGATGACGTCAACTTCACCAGTGTTCTTAAAAAAAAACACCTTTTCTGGACACCTGTCAACACAACAACTTGAGATGTTGTGATGATATTTCACATCGGTGACAGCAACCTTCAAAGTCTTTACGACATATTTTATACCTGACTTTTGTGAAATAATCGTTTCTTGTCATTTAGCGTCTCGTTTTCAAAACCAAAAATAGAAAACACAGGCAAACGCAACAGTATAAGACACTAGGAAGACCCAGATGCTACATTAAATGATGTTTTGATGCCTTTTATCCTTCCCAGTAAAACACACAGACTGCAGAAATAAATGATCAAATTCACAGAAAGACAACCAGCAGATGTTAAGGTGGAATGCATGAGTTCAGGCTGTGAATCAATCAACACCAGCATCTCTGACAATTACTTTTTAATGGCTCTTCTGCTCAACATAAACTTCAGCGATCATTAAATCTTGTAGCACTTTATGAAAGTGCTGATTAACTTCAACTGTGAATATTCTGTTTCCTCACTCTGGGACAAAAGTGGCGTCGTTCCGGTGCGTAAAACCCAAAGGATAGAAGGTAGAAGAACACAAAAGCAGCTTCTTTTCCCAGTAAGAATAAAAACTACAACAAGCGCCAGAACAGCACAAGAGTTTAAATATGCAGAAAGGAGGCCTTGAAGAAGGAGAACACACGCAGACATGACGGGATGTTTAATGCCAGATTTGACACGGCTGTGAAGCGCCGCGTTCGTCGTAATCCTTTAAGCGCTGACTCTGTGCTTTCAACTCCTCAGGGATCACGTGTTCGCCGTGAATCTGACGACGGCTTCAGACGACTTCGTCCCGCAGCTGGTGAGTAAATTTCTACGATAAACAGTTTATTTTTGGATCTGTTGCTTCTGTCTGCACCGAGGTTTTACGGATGTCAGATTGATGTTGGGGCCCAGAGCTGCTGCCGGCTTCCCTTTGACCTCCGAGCTCCTCGAGGAGCAGGTGCATGAAAAAGGACCGAATCAATGAGAAGACAAAAGGTCAAAAGTGGCAGAAATCTCAGCTTTTTAGTTCCAGCTTCTGTTCTCAATGCGTGACTTGGTGTATTTGAAACTTGCATCTTATTTTTCTCTTTAATTCAGGTCCCTGAAAACCACACTGAGCTCAGGGAATCGATAACTGAGATTTGGGAGCACAGTTGAAAGAAGCTTTTTTTTTTGTGTGAGGTTAAAGGTGTTCAGCAAATAACAAATTAAAAAAAAAGAAAATCCTCTTTTAAGATTTTTTGGCTCAGCTCAGCATCTGCTCTGAGTCAGTGTCACTGACAGGAGCTGTTATGAGCTGTGTGAAGGTTTGAGGACAGTTTGTTCCTTTTAAAAGACACAGAGACCCTCAAACAGGGTTTGCATGTACACGAGGAACATCCAGGGTTCAGTCGCTTCTGGATTCTCTTCTGTAGTTGCAGGATTTAACCCTCTTAACCACAAAAAAAACCCATCAAAGGATGTTGAAAGGCATGTTTTCTTTTTAAAAAATTGACAAAATTAAACCAATTATCAGTCAAAAACTGTAAAAACAGAAAAACAGAATCAGATTCCCAACTTCTACCTTGAACCTCTCATCTGTAACGTGCTGTTTGGTTGGAAAATTTAACCAAACCTAAGCTAAAAATCGTCATATTTCATCAAAATCAATGTAGTTATCCTGCTGAATTTTTAAAAAACTTGCTAGAAAAAATGTTAAAAGTGTTTGCTTTAACCAGATTATGTAAAAAATTATTTTAAAAAATCAGCACTCATCTGCAACCATAGCCATATTCTGGGACTTTTTGGCTGAACTGAAGACAGCGTTTTTTATTTATTTATTTAATTTTATTGTATTTTTTATTACCATTGCTTTTAATGGCTAATGACTGCTCAGTGGTGTCAAGAAACACATCTTTTTATTTATTTATTTATTTATTTTACAGAATCTGGTTGGAGCAAATGGTTTACATTTGGCTGATTTAAAATTGAGGCATGTAGAAGTTGGTGTTTTTGATCAAATATAGTGATTTAGAGCTTAAATGTAGTTAATTTTCCCGACAAATTGACATGTCATAGATGGGTATCTGTAGGACCATCAGAAAGTTGAAAATCCAACTTTTTTTTTCTGTTTTTACAGTTGCTAGCTCTGATAAATCTTGTAAATCTGACTATTTTTTAAATGTTTATTTTTGCTCTTCAAATCCAGTGGGGTTCAGAGGGTTAAAGAGTAACTACACCTCGGCAAAGACTCTTACTCGGCTGCTCCGTTTGCTGCAGACGACACAAACGAAAAAGACTTTGCTAATTAAATTTTGTGCGTAGTCGTCCTTTATTGCGGCGGCAGAATACGTCGAATAAGCTTGATGTCTGTGCCGCTGCTTCGCTCGGTGATTCAGTCTTACATCAGAATCTTCCCCTCAGAGCTCGGCATCAGTCCTGACGGCTGACAGCTCAGCAACACAAGCTTTTCTACTTTCTGCACAATAGACGCAGTAAATATCAGGGCGGCAGAACAAAACTACAGCAGCTCGTAATGCGTGAGGCGGCACGGAGGACACGTTTCCTTTGATCCGCGCACCTCCTCCTCATCAAAGAGAAGAGGTTACAGGGTGGCTCCTGACAGTAATGGGCCTCCCGGTGCATTGTGGGATGTCGGGCTACAGAGGCGCTTTGATGTGAGCTGTTACTCTCGTTATCTATCAGCGATCCGACCTCGCTGGCTCGGCCGACGACCACATCGCATCCCGCTCCGCATCTCCGTCCGCATGCTGTGTACATTACACTTCAAAGTTTGTACTGTGCGGTGATGAACTCGTGTTATTCTCAGGTTTAACATTTTCTGCCGGAACCTCCGAACCAAAGCTGCCACAGATTCTGTTTGCTTCTGCAAAAAACAACCCCGTCGAGTTGAGATATAAGCTAATTCAGCTGCCAGTGCTGTGTGGATTGTACTTGAGATGATAAGTCAAGCTGTCTGGCTGTCATTGTGGCACGTCGAATCTTGAAAAAAGATCAAAAAGAATCATTTCAAGCAGTTAATGTAAAGGAGCCTATAGACAGACGCGTCCTTTGTATCCATCAAAATAGATCTCAAATAACGCCGACGTTGCTTATCAAGACAAAAAGAAGTGACATTTATTTGAAATAAGCCGAAGGATCTTCCTTAGAAATAGGACAATGATGGTTAGATAATCCATTTATAATGAAAACATGATGAATGTGAAGACTGTTACCTCTGGTTAGATCTGCAGGATTTGCAGGATTTTTCTTTCAGGTGGAACCAGTGATGTTTTCCTGCATGTCAGTGGAAACCACTGATGTATTCATATTTACTTCATGTGGGGTGGATGGTACAGAAAGTGAACACAGAGTTGGTCAGACCAGTGGTTTTAATGTTGTGAAGGGTTGAAAACACTGTGCATTGGTATACAGAAAACTCATCCATTTAAATGACGACTTTGGTTCTCACATCTATGTCTGTCTGGTTTTTCACATAGTTTCTTATTGTGTTGCACAGTTATGGGGTTCTGTGACGATTCTTGCATTTCATCAGTAGAGATGATTAATTTAAGTGATTCAAAATATGTTGACTTGTAAGGCAGAAAATGTATTTTAGTATTTTAGATTAGCTGCAGTACCTGGTTGGGCCACCAGGTGGAGCCTCTTACTGCTGGACCCTGTAGTGACCTCAGGAGGCGATCAGTCAGACTGCTAGCAGAGAGCGTTGTGGGAGTTTGGCTAGTGAAAGGCCACCATGAGACAATCTTTTGTGATGCTTAATGGCTTCCGGGCAAAGTACTTGTATTTATTTATTTATTTATTTATTTTTGAGCTGAAGTGCACTAAGACACCGTTACAGTGGCCTAGGGGCTGATAATCAACACCATTGGAGGGGCATTCAAACAAGCTCTATCAAGAAAAAAAACCCTCGTCTGTTGGGTTAATTTTGTCTAATCGATTGCTGATTGATAAGGCAGCCGGTTATTTGTTAAGTAATTTTATCAAAATTGTATCCATAATCATTATTGTCTTTAAACTGAAAACCTTTAGCATAGAAATCTAAAATTTTACAGTCTAGCGTCAAAATTTCCTATAAAATGATTAATTCCAACTAATGTCACACTTTTTGTGTTACTTAAAGTATTTCCCTGTGAATGTGTGCATTTTAAAAAACTTTGGATTGTATATGTAGCTGCCAGTGGGCCATCATGCTAAGTAGCTGACAAAACATTATTGATTCCACTGTAGAAGAGACCTGATGTTCTCTGTGTGTAGGTGGTTAAAATGTCTCAATAATCAGCCACGAAGGATCAGAAAATATCTGTAAAAATCCAGTGTTGTGCCACCTAGGTCCAATACAAATTACAACAATTTCAATAAAGTTCTATTCTATTCTATTCTATTCTATTCTATTCTATTCTATTCAATAGCATTTATGGAATCAGAGTTCAGGTCCGAGTCCACTATCGGATCTGAATTAATCTTAATCCTTTGTGTAAGATTCAGACGCTTTGTGTCAAACAGTCATTGTTGTTTATATAGAACGGTCCAGATATTGGAGTTAAGACCTCGTAGGGTTATTTATGGTGTGAGTTTAACTGAGTAATTTACATATTAGGGATACAAAACTTTGACAAGCAGAGAAAAAAAAAGCCTAATTAATGTAATATTATAGCTGAATTATAAATCATGAAATGTAGCTAATGTATATTTTAAGGCTCAGACTCTGCAGCATTGTGGAGATTAACTTGACTAATTAAAGCTAAACTTTTGATCCTACGAAAATGTAAAATGATAACTCAGTATGTAAGAATCTCAACTCCTTCCAATCACATTAATAACAAAGTCGGTTATTTAAAATGTGGTTCAGGGCTGATTTTTATTTTTTTTTCTCAGTTGAAGGCCAATGTTTCTACATCTGTGTGGATTTAAGGATCTGCTGGCGTTGATGTGAATGTTCCCATCGAATGTGTTTTGCATCCAGACAGCAGGTTTCTGTCGTAATTTCCCTCCATGCGTCTGAACTGCAGTCTCAGTAGCTGCTCCCTGATTGACTCTGAGTGTTTCTGCAAACCGCGCTGCAATCAGATGTGACTCACCTTCCTCCTCACCTCCGTGTTAACGTCTAATCAACAAAGCTTGTTAACCCGCCGCGATGAGAAAATAACCTTCTGCGTTTCCTCTCCGTGCGTTTCAGAAGCTGACGTGGAAATCCAAAGACGTCAGCAAGTGTACGGTCAGAGGGAAGAACAGCGTGAGTTCAGCCTCCGGCTTTTCTTTTTCTGTTTTCTGCTTTTACCTCCAGCAGTTAACCACCTTTTCTTCCTCTTTTTTGTCTCTGATTCAAGCAGTTCAGTGCAGCCTCGTGCATGTTTTTCTGTGGTTTAGTCCAGTTTTCTTTATACGACGAGCAGCATTTTGGGAAAATGTTTCATCACAGGGTTTGAATTAGGAAATCAGACCTTTTCATTCTTGTAAAGATCAGATTTGTACACGTCTGTTTGTGTTGCAGGACGAGTGCTACAACTACGTTAAAGTCCTGGTGCCCCGGAACGACGAAACTCTGTTCGCGTGCGGCACCAACGCTTTCAACCCAACCTGCCGAAACTACAAGGTAGCAGTCCCTCATGCACACATACATTATCGTACATTTCAGAGAGATAAAGTCAATCTATCAGCATCAGTATTTAGATGATTTGTCATTGTATTTGCTTTGTAAAACTGCTTTAACATCACGAATACACATTACAGTGCCTCCTGAGAGCTCTTTCTTCGTCTGCACAGATTCCAAAAACATGATTTCTAAACTCAAGGAGCCGCTGAACCTTTTATAAAATTACATCCACATATATTCCATTATTTTTTCATTTGTCACCTGGTGTCTGAATTGAATGCTTTCCTCAACATAAATAAACAATTCCACCATAAATTGATGCAGAAAAGGAACAAATTGGTGCGTAAAGATTCACCAGAACGCTCTAAAATGAGGCGTTTGACGCTTGCAACTCGCCGCTTCATGCTTCTCTTAATATTCAAATGAAACCCCATGTGTGTTCGGTGCTGCAGTCCAGGTCCTTGGAGTGTTTTTGCCCCAGAAAGGGGTCGTTTAAAGACCTAAGGTGGGGGTTTTTTAGCACACATTTATACTTTCTAAGCTGCAGCGGAGGGAAATAACTGCAGGATCTCTACAGGTTTTAAGAAACACCAAATTCACTTTCATAGACAGTCGTCTTAATTAGTCTTTACTTTATTTTCTGCTGCTTATCTGGCTCCAGGCGAGTTCTGAGACGACGGGCTCCTGGGTATAGACGAGCAGAAGCTGTGTAGGAACCCCCCGGGCTGAAAAATCCTTCACATTTTCCTTGTAGTTTTTCCACTGAGCTGTGTGATGTTCGCACAAGAAATATGTTCAGAGCGGTCAGTAATCCATACCTGGCTCTGGGTCGGGCTGATTGATTACAGCTGAGAAGTCCTGACGACAATGAGATGTTCCCGTCAATAAATCCGTGCAGCTGCAGAGGTGCACAAGTGCAGAGCTCGTTGTTTTGTTTTCCGTCATTCTTCGGCCAGTTTTGACCATGAAGAAGGTTTTAAATCGCATCCGAAGAGCAACTTAACTTAGTGCCCCATCATGCTTGAATGGCTCTTTTATAGGATATATTGAGAAAAATAAAAGCTACAGTTCTATGAGTTGTGTAATGCTGGATGAAAGAAGCTGAACTCTGCACACCACAAACAGCTGAATCGTTGTTTTTTTTGTTTTTTTTTTAAACCAAAAGTCAAATAAAACATCCAGTGTGTTTGGGACCATCAAGGTTTGCTACCAGCCAAGTTGTTGCAAATTAACCAGTATTCTCTATGTTTTGTTTTGTATGATTGTCACATGCAGCTACATGTGGTTCAGAAAATAGCTTTTGTTGACTTCTGCATTATCCGTTTTTTGTTAATCTGCAGGCAAATTTTTCAAGATGATTTTGATTTTATTTCATATTTCAGCTCAACCGTAACCAGAGATTATTTGATCTACTTCTCCAATAATGGATATTCTGATTCAATGCCATAATAAGAAACAACAGTTCAAATTTTAGGTTTTCATCTTTAATAGTTCTACAAGGTGGATCAGTGGTTAGCACCGTTGCCTCGCAGCAAGAAGGTCGCCGGTTCATTCTTTCTGCGAGGAGTTTGCATGTTCTCTCCAGGTTCTCCAGCTTCCTCCCACAAGTTCCAAAACATGTTGAGGTTAATTGGTGATTCTAAAATTGTCTGTAGGTGTGAATGTGAGTGTACTTGGTTGTCTGTCTCTAAGTGTAGCCCTGTGATAGACTGGTGACCTGTCCAGGGTGTCTCCTGCCTTCACCCTAAGTCAGCTGGGATAGACTCCAGCCCCCCGTGACCCTAATGAGGATTAAGCGGTGTATAGATAATGGATGGATGGCTCCTGAGATATTGTTGTTTAAACAGCCTCAAATTTCAATGTGAGAAAAAAAAAAAGTGTTGCAAGTCAGTCAACATACAATTTTTTTAAAGAAATGTATCTTGAAATATCAAGTTCAACTTTTGCAGATGTTACTTTAAATGTCCATAGTTTATGATAATTAATCAGAGATGGTTCAGCAAGAGGTTCTAGATGTAAAGAACCGCCATTCGAACAACTGCAACAGGGATCAATTACTAACACGATAAAGTAAATGTCTCTTTGTTCAAATACTAAGCCGACAGCTTCTGGAAACTTTTTGTTTTCCTTCAATACGCGTCTTAATAAAATACTGTATGTTTAACTGCACTATGTGTGAGTCAGACACAGATCAGAGCAACACATTCAGATGTTTGATTTCTTTTACACCAGAAACACTGCGGAGAACAAAGCTTTATTATTTAACTGAGGGTTTGTCAGGTTCAGATGACGCTGTTATTTACATTATAATTTATTCTGATAAAGACAGGCAGATGTGTGACTTACTTTGAAAAAGAAAACAAGCTGATGTTGGAGTTGATTGTTTATCTAAATATATATTTGTGTTTCATTGATGGGCAAATTTAAATCAGTGGATTAATTGATGAGTTTACCTGAACAATTTACATATTAGAGATACTAGATTTTTTTAAATTGCTTTAAAAACATATTAAATACCCTACAGTGATATAATTACAGAGGATAACAGAAGTTCACAGAACTTAGCTGATATAAATATTAAAGCTGAGACCATATAGCATTATTATTTATGGAGATTAAGTTCTGACACCACAAAATACACATAAAGATAAGTGTCTAAGAATCTAACTCATTTTAGTCACGTTAATAACACAATTTATAATCAGATACAACTTATTTTGAAAATTACCAATAAAAAAAAAAATCACATCCAGGCAGGATATGCAAAAGTGACCAAAAGAGGAAATTAGGTAATGTTCTCAGGAAATGATTCCATGAACCAAAAGAAAACAAGCTAATGTTTGAGTTGTTTTTTTCAAAATAAAGGTATTTTCTGTTTAGTTGATGCACAACCTTAAATCAGTGAATTCATTCCACCCCTGAATTACATAATGACATATGGTAACAGTTTGCTATGATTGTTTTTTGGTGAAACTAACAGCGTAAAGTCGCCGCAGTTTAAATATAACCTTCCTGACGTGTGCGTTTGTACATCTTCTAACCGGCTGTTTCCCCCCCGAGCTGCAGAGTTCCCAAAACCTTCATCACTAATGTCGGCTTAATGAGCAGGCGAGGCGACGTCTGCCCCGACGCCGTTTCTCAGCTCCTAATTGAAAGTGTCAGACCAAACGAAACACCTTCAGAAAAGCCACAATTTCAGGTGTCAATCCAGAGTCGCGCTCCCTTTTTTTCACTGCAAGTTTGATTGACAGCTGATGACCCCGTTTAGCAGAAGCTTCCTGAGCTTTGAAACCTCCGGCGGCGGGAAAAACAACCTGAAGACGAGCAGCGTTTCTTTATTTGAAGAGTTTGGATGTGAAAGGAGACACGCAGCGCTCGGGAAAAAAAAACAGACGCCTGCTCTCATTTTATGACTAATGACACCAAATAAAAATCAGCTTGTCGTTTTTTTTTTAAAGAACACGGTGGGGTTTTGAAGGCTTTTTATCCTGCAGTTTTCATATTTAATCAAGCGGTTTTTCTAAAAGGTGCTTCGGTCAAACTGCTGCGTCATGTCATCTGCGAGGACGGCGGCTCGCGTCAGCCCCTGAACACTGATTCAGACGGACGCTTTAGCTGATGTGAACATGTGAGCAGGACAATATTCTGCTGTCGTAATGGATTTTCTCCAATTATAGCTTCACGTTGATGGTTTTTTTTCTCGATGTGGCGGCTGAAAAACGCAGCCGTGAAATGAGAATCTGTGCAGGAAACATGAAAAGTGGAAAACCTACACGTCTTGCAAGCACAAATTCTATCTCCTGTGAATTGCATGATCACACATAAACAGCATGGAGCTACTAACTTCACCACATTGAGCTGCACTTTTGTTTATTTTAGTCGGTGCAGAAGAAGCCTTAAGGGTTTTGCTCAAAGGCCCAAGAGTGGCAATATTGGCATCACTGGGGCTTGAACCCACAACATATTCATCCAGTGCTTCACCCAACAAGCCACCGCTGCACCACACAGTCATTTTGTTGAACATTAAGATCTAAAACCAGCTAATTTCTGACTTTCGGTGATGTTTAATGGTGATTTAATACCAAGCTGGAGTTAAATGATCAAATACTGGAGGGTTAATTAGCCGCCATGTTATTAGTTCTGCTATCGGCACTGAAGCAATTAGAAAAATCGATTCCCAATGTATTTCTGTTATTTATTGCTGCACTTGCACATTTTTTCTCCAGCTCCTAATTCGTCTAAGTTGCATTTTCACCATTTCCAAAGAGGAGAAAATGTTCAAAACTGTAATTACGCTGTACTAAAATCTATCTTCCAAGCAGCTGAAACACAACCAGTTTGTGCAAACATCCAGCTAAAGTTCACCACATTCAGGTGAAGAGATGCACTCCTGAGGTTGTAGTTCACCTTTTATTGCCCCGGGCAGGTCTGTTACATATGCTGTCAGCCTGAAGCCTTCACACAGAGGCAACCAAGCTGTAAGAACATGCATCAATCATCAAAGCTATCCATTAGCCAGCTGATTGTTGAGGTATAGCTGCGTTCGTAAATTCAGTCTCAGATGGTCAAAGCATCTGAAGTGTTGTTGAGAAATTCAGCTGCTCAGAGAAAAGGGGATTTAGTGGTTTGGGGGCTGCAGACAAACTCTGTCTTCCTTTATTTTCCCCATTTCTCTCACTGAACGTTGGTGCTGGCAGCGGTAGAAGAAGCACTCTGTTCTCTTGACGGAAACAAAAACACAAAAAGCACAGATAAAGTACTGTTAAAGTACCAGATCGATAAGCAGTATTGGTAAGAGTAATGGTACCGTCAAAGTCTTAGCAATATCCATCCGTAGTGATGTTTTTAGGAATAGAACAGAGCAGGGCAGGACTCCCACTCACAGCAGCTTTTAAAAGAGCAAAGTTTCATGGAGAAGTCAGTTCATTGCAATGGAATCACTGCAGAGAGGAAATCTGTACAACCTAAAACAGTGAAGCTCTCAAAGCTAAATACTGAAGTGTCACGAAAAGAAGTGCAAATCTGAGGAGAGTATAAACACTCGAGTCGAAGCAAACTTATTCCCAAACTTTTAAAAAGACAAACGTGAATAAGAGAAGACAATAAAAAAATAAATATAAAGCTCTAGATTTGCCAATTAGTCTACGTTCCATCTGTCATCTGTGGTCATGAGCGCTTGCTAGTGACTGAACATGTAAGATTCAAGCAGCCAAAGTGAGTTTGTTAGAGATATGATGAAGAGCTCGGAGTAGAGTTGCGTTGAAATGTTCTGATCTGATCTTGAGGTAGACCCAGAACTCCATGGAGGGATCACATATCTCATCCAGCCTAGAGACACCTCAGGATCCTCCAGACGAAACTGGAAAACGTTGCAAGTCTGGAACGACCTGAATCAATAGAAGATAATGGATGGATCTATGATTCATCCAAGTTTTAGGACTAAAAAGTTACAACACATTAGGAGATGAGGTCGGCTTGACAAGCTCTACTTGAGTCGGACCAATAGAAGAGTTGATTTTCAGCAGTGACTTTGTAAAGTCTGAGCAGTTCTCACATGAAAACTGTAGCAGATATGAGAGGAAGCCACTGGAAGGCTCAATCGCCAACGTGAACATCGAAGAACATCTGGTTCCTCAGCGCTCAAACTGGGACCGACATGTTTTCAGAGGCTTAGAATCAACTTTGCATCACTTCTTATGACATCCCAGTGATGACGTTAAAGACTTGAGAGGAAGAAAACGCTAAAATTCTTTTATGAATTTAGGAACCATCCCACCAAATTAGTCCCTTACGACTCCCTTATCCTAAAGAGTTGCCTTTTTAGTGTGATGAGAGACACCTGGCATATTTTTCCACCTGTTACTTCACTATAAAAATCATAGTAATGCCAATAAACCACCATTAGGCAGCTGCTTTTGGGCTTCAGCTTCATTGTTCATTCACCGGGCAGCAGCTCATCGTGAACGTGTCTCTGAGTAAAGACGTGTCCGCATAAAGCCTGGGTGTCAGAGTCTACTTGGATCGAAACAGTGAGTCTATAGCAGAAACTTTTCTAAAGTCTGAGCAGTTCTTACATGAAAACTGTAGCAGATAGAAGGAGAAGCACCTGGAAGGCTCAGTCGTCACCGTCCAGTAACATGAAGTTCATCAGAGATAAACTGGGATGGACGTGTTTTCAGAAGCTTAGAATCAATTTTGTATCGGTTCTTATGACGTCCCAGTGATGAAGTTAGAGATTTGAGAGGTTTCATGGTTAAAGGAGAAAATGCTTAAGTTCTTTTAAAATTTTGAGAATCATCCCACCAAGGGCTGCAG
>NW_007578716.1:266620-314425 GCF_000690725.1 Stegastes partitus
CACCCTGATGACGGATTTAAAGATTTGATAGGTTTCATGGTCACCCATGGGGGAGAAAATGCTAAAATTCGTTAAAAAAATTGAAAATCATGCCACTAAAATGGTCCCTCGATCCTGAAAAGTTGACATTTCGGCGAACGGAGAGACACCTGACATCCTTTTTCTCCCTGTTACTTTACTCTAAGGATCATAATGACTCCTGTAAACCCCCATTAGGCAGCTGCTTTCAGGCTCCGTCATTCATTCGCCGGGCAGCAGCTCATCATGAACGCTCTGTTGTCTCTGAGTAAAGACACGTCCAGTCCTGCTGAGGGTTTTAATTGATCGTGTCCGAGCGTCTCCGAACAGCAGCAGACGATCCCGGTGGAAATGAAGGTCGACCGGCGCTGTACGTGACAGCCGAGCCGACGCCGACACAGATAATTAAAGTGTGCGACCGGATGTTTGATTTAATTTGAGGAGGATTCAGCCGACCTCGGTGTGTCCTGCTGAGTTGTCCGGTTAGGAGACGATAGAAAGTGGAGTAATGAAGCGAGGTCGAGCGAGGTAGAGGGGGGAATTAAAAACAGAGAGCGAGGCCGGCAGGAAGGTCTCGATGGGTGAAAGCAGCAGACAGGTGTATTTATGAGGCCTTTCAGGGAGCCTCCGTTAGCGATTCAGCTAATGTAGCTTCAGCGTTATCGACGCAGCTGACAGTGAAATATTATCACACTGCTATCCGCTCAGCTACAACATTATCAGCGGCATAATTAACTGAGATACGCCGCCGTGAAAAAGGCTGTCAATGCGTTATCAAGGTGGGTTGCCGGGTTTTCAGCAAGCTCTTACTCCACGAGCCTCAGGTCGAACTTTGTGATGAAGGTGTTTGTTTCTCATTCTGTGGGAAGTTACTGAGTCGGAACAAAAACAGGTGAAATTGTGATTTTTTTAATTTTTTTTTAGCAGAGCTGAGCCCATCTGTATCGCTGGCAGCATCTTTAGTGCTTTATTAACAGATCAGGCAGCAGATATGAGTGTATTATTAGCTCAGGTACAATAGCATGCTGACTGACACCGGCTGATGAGCAGCATTATCATCCTCTCTGCCCAAGTTAGAATTACCACACATCTGATGATCAAGCTTGAACTCGGTGACTCGATGAAATGGCTTTACAGTGGCTTTTCATTGAGATGCATCCCCAAACCTCGAATAACGAGTGTAACTGTTTGCCAACCCCTCTAAAATTAAACAATCCGCTCAGCTTTCCCACGACCAAAACTGCCCTGTATCCCACATGATTCTGTTTTCAGCACCAATAGTTGGTACATGAGATGAGATGGGAGAACATCAGGGAATCACCAGAAGTTAGCATCGCAAAGGAGACACCATCAGCTGAATGTAGTAATACCAATAAAGGGTGTTTGCTGGATTTTTGGGGCCAAAGTCGATACCAACTTCACAGAAAAATAAAATAAATCTGTAAACTGGGTGATTTTATATACATATATATAAACACATATTTTTTGTGAAGATCCCTCAAATTTGGTTATAAGTCAGGACTTGACAACAAACTTGAAAATTACAGTAAATTTCGCTTAAAATGTAATACTTATAAATGACGCCATATTTTGATGTTGCTCTTACTTTAACTGCAATGTTATCAATAGCTAGCACATACGGAAAGAATATTTTTCCAAAAAATGGTTTGATTAATACCAATAAATTTAGAACTGATTGTCCCATGAGGGAAGGTATAAGTTAATCTGCCTTTATTATTATTGATATTTAAACCCCTGACATAAAAATATTGTCAAATCACCAATCAGTGGGGGACGCTACGAGGAATTCAGGCTAGCTAGCCGATGCTGTAACTGAGAGTACAAAACACAATGGAGACGGAGCGAACTCTGCTGGACAAACTACGAGATGGTTCTGTTTCTAATGGCTCTCAAGCCTCTTTTTTCTGCATCATGTTCTGTAAAAATACACCTTTATATCAGAAACATGTTTACGGATATATCTTTGATACGCCGACATCAACAACAAACCAATAAATTGGTCAGACACTTTATAATTAACTTTACCAAGGCAAAAATAACTTTGCTAAACCACCTTGAACAAATGTCAGTAATATATACAGCACTTGTCTTGTACACAAATTATCATGAAGCTAAAATACAAGGCCGAACTGTGGCCGTAACCTTCAGACACACAGCTCCACTGAGGAATAAATCACAGCAACTTGCAGCATACGATCATCTGTGGTGTAACACAGCATGCAGATTGTAAAAATAACTGTAGCATGTCTTTGTAGATACCCGCACACACCCAGTCTATTATCACAGCCAACTTGCACGACCAAAAATGTGCATTAATCAACCAACCGACTCCAACCTGCAACCTTCCACTGCAGGACGCCTTTTTGTAACTCTGTGTTAAAGTCATGAGTTAATGCACCCTAAAGTTTTACACGCTGTGTTCACAGGTCCTGAGTGCATAGGAGGACCTGCATCCTGGTGTTTGAGTTCATGGACCAGTAATCACAGCTTATCACACACAATAAAACTTATTTATAACTCAGTCAAAACAGCTGCTTTGTTGCTTTTTGACACGACCCAACCGAGCCTGTCATGTTTTCCATGATCTCACCTGTAGGCTACCTGCTCATTAGGACTACACACATGCTTGGTTATGTGTTGTTAATGGTGATTACTACTTTATTAATAGTAATATTAGTAGTAATGTTTTTAATGCCTTCTCTTCTCAGATGACGTCCTTGGAGCAGGTCGGCGAGGAAGTGGTCGGTCAGGCTCGATGTCCCTTCGAGTCCGGTCAGTCCAACGTCGGACTATTTGCTGGTGAGTCGACTTCACCTCCTGGAACAAACACATAAGAGCTACTTATAAATATAACTGCAGCTGGATTAGTGATAGGGTGTTTTAAAGTGAAGCTTCACCAACAGATTTCAACCGTGATGGAGGATTACCATCTGATCAAAACACTTAACAACTCTTAAAGATATGAACTGCTTCCAACGCGTATTTATTACATCTTTTTAATTGACATAGAACATAAACTGTGTTTCTGGCTCAGCGGAGGCCATTTTTTTTGCACCACACATTTAACTTCCTCTTTCTCTCTGGACCAGACACACTGCATAACTTATATCCTAAATTGTTTCTTTTTTATGTAGCTACATACAAACTAATATTTACTAATGTGTATAAAGATTGATTCATCACATTCATGCAGGGATATGCTTGGCTTTAATAGAGATATACTTGTATACTTGGATGGAAGAAACAAGACATTTAGCAACGAAAGACACATTTTACTGCTCAATTTTAGAGCAAATAAACCCAAATAGCACCAATGACTCGTGTATATTATGGGGTTTTGCCTATAAGCTGAGAATAA
The DNA here is from genome assembly GCF_000690725.1 of Stegastes partitus. Classification (NCBI taxonomy): domain Eukaryota; kingdom Metazoa; phylum Chordata; class Actinopteri; family Pomacentridae; genus Stegastes; species Stegastes partitus. The sequence continues at coordinate 270,018 of NW_007578716.1, forward strand.
AAGTGCTATTTACTCAGCATTATAGACATCTGGGTTCATCAAATGGTCCCAAGTTATAGGAAAATGCAGAATTTTTTGTCAAATAAGGAACGCAGAGTCATCATGTTTACTGTTATGTGTAGTCACCCCCTAAAGACGCACTCAGCCAGAAGAAACCCAGTTATATAGTCACAGTTTACCAAAGGCCAGTGCAATAAAACTGTACAACCTATTACTATAACATATGTCTACATTAGCTTATCTTTGAGGTTTCATTTTATTTTGCAGCTAGAAACGTATTCCAACAGACTGAAGTGCCAGGATTTGAATATTTTTAAACGTAATTCCTTCAATTTAGCACAACACTGGAGTTCAGTTTTACAGAACACACTGTTTGTTTCTCAGGTGGAGATTTCTACTCGGCCACCATGACGGACTTTCTGGCGAGCGACGCCGTCATCTACAGAAGTCTGGGAGACGGCCGACCCGTCCTCAGGACCGTCAAATACGACTCCAAGTGGCTCCGAGGTAAATTCACAAACTAAAGACCAGTGACAAATATATAGGGCTGCAGAATACTGGAAGAAAAGTGACAATATTTTATTTTTATGAACTACAGTGTTAAAAAAATGCAGGAATCCTCACTTATTTACTTCAATAACTCTGTTTAGGAAGCATTAAGTACAAGATGAATCATAGCTTTTCACCATGAAGACTTTCTTTTGAGTGTGAGCTGTTATTGTATGTCCATCCATATGTTAGTTATATGCTGTGGATGACGTTCAGATCACGTCATATGGAGCTTTGTGGTTCTGACTTAAATGATCAAACAAAGGATTCCTGTTTTCGGGCAACAGCTTCCTTTCTGTAGCTGAAACATTTCCATATAGCTGATTTCTTTCTGCTACCAAATCCTCCTTTACAGTGTTTCCCTCCTGCTCCTCGTTGGTTTCTCTGTGCACAAGTGAACCCTGCACGTCAACAAACTGTCTTTTAAAAAAAAAAAAGTTAAAGAAAACTCCGAGATCTCTTGACTCGGAGTACATGATGTTCTGTAAGTCTCTTGTAGATTAGTCGGGGAAAATGAGAACTGTGCAAATTTACTTTTTGCATCAAGCAGAAAAATAGCAAAATAATTCAATTTAGAATTTGGAATCACAGTGCTGATGCTGAAACAACACACATCATGCAGCCCTACTCGGAAAACAGTGAAGACTTCAGATCCTTTGTGTCTCCCTTTGCTCTCCTCTCGCAGACCTTTACTGTAGACACCATGATGTAAACCCGCTGAAATCTAAACTGAGACTTTGGTGTTGTATCCGTAATGACATTTCCAGTTAAATGTGCAGAAACACAGCTGAGCCCGAGGACCAAATAGCTGTCTGAACACCTTGTGGTCCGCACGATATGCTGGTTGTCGGTCTGTGAGGGCAGCAGGTTAAAAAAAAACATCTAGTTGAAAGGAAACATTTGGAAGATTGTGTTATTTCTCCACAACTCTGCAAAACAAGTCTTAGTTGAGTTTTATGTCGGCTTTGTGTAACAAAGTGGTGTTTCTGTTGTCAACACGAGCCTTCAAGCTTTGTTGAGTTCAGTAGCCAATCAGTGTATTTGGGTAATTTTGACAATGAAACCCCTAAACCCCAATGATGTCTTGACAAAACTGCAAAAATTACAACTTTGTTATAACCAGACACTGTCAGATATTGAACTTTCTGATGGTCTTGGAACTAGTCCTGTGCAACTTCTGGTTCTGTAAAGAGAAATGAATCAAATCTAAGCCTAAAATGGTGATATTTTATCAAGATTACATTATTTTACGTGTGTCATTTAAAAGTAGATGAAAAAGTAAACCTTGTCCATGAACAAGATTCTTTAGAAACTCTGAAGCTTTTAGTGGCACATCTGCAACAAACAGTCGTGAGAAAAATTGAGAGTTGTGTTTGGTGCAGGTTGTGTTTACACGGAGCAGAGAGGATTTAAGTACAGAAATTATTTACAACTGCATGGAGTGAAGTATCTACAGTATGTAGAGGCGACAGTTTAATGAATTTTTGGTTCTTCATTTTTTTGTTAATGAAATATTTAAAGAAATGTGACTTGTACTTTTCAGATTTTTCAGCATTATAACTGCATCATACTGCACAGATGACATTATTTCAAGTTCTCTTTACATCTAGACACTATAGTGCTGTTTCTGTAGAGGTGCAGGACTTTATATTGCAGTGAACAATGAGCCAACAGTGAATAAAAATGCGACAGTAGCAACGAAATCCCAGAAACTACTGGAGGCTTAGTGGCTTAAGTAACAGTTTTAGCTTCAAGTGCCGTCATTAGCTTCACTTTATATTAAATTTAATTCCTTGTCAATGGATTTCAATAAGAAATCCTCAGAGAATGCGTGATTACATTTGAAATTATATAGATTAAATGATTAGAACTCGAGTGGCCAATTTGCAACGTGCAGAACACCTATTAATTAATCTCAGCATCCAGCGGTCCTGCAGGACTTTAATGCATCTCCAGTCACTTCTGAATCCTGACGGCCGTCGTGTAAATATTCCTCACAGGCTGCAGTTTAATGAAGCACACAGGTCATAAGAAACTTCTTCTCTGTGGGGTTCTGAAAGGCATTTTGGGGAAGTTAGGAAGTCAGTAACCGTGAAGTAAAAGTGGGCGAAGCAGCCTTTTATCACCCAATAACTGCAGGGTTGTGTTGAGCAGCGCAGACTGAAGGTTACGGTGAAGGGAGATATGAGCAGAGACCGAAAATGGAGGGAGAAGATAATCGTATCCTTCTTTCTCTCTCTCTCTCTCTCTCTCTCTCTGCAGAGCCCCACTTTCTGCACGCCATCGACTATGGTAACTACGTCTACTTTTTCCTGAGTGAAATCGCAGTGGAGTACACCGCCCTGGGCAAGGTACCTGTGTGTGTCTGTGAATGTTTGCCTCTAATAGTAAAGGAGATGTTAAAACTGGAAAACTTTCCCAAGTCTGGTGCTCGTATGAAAACCGAAACCGGCTGTTTTCATTCCTCCTGGTCACACCGGCAGTGCAAGGTCAATTTCTAATATGTTTCCAGTGGAAGTGATGGGCATCACAAGTGGAAAACGGTTGCTTCTCCTAGTTGTTGGAGGAGGAGAAGCAGTAGAATGTTGTGATCATACAGTCGCGATACGATTCCACTCGAAGTTTGAAATGATTTTTTTTTTGGTGTGTAGTCTCCGGGTGGACTGGTCGATGGGTTGGTCGATGGGTTGCATCTGAGCAAATTCTCAATATTCCGTCTCCAGTGGTATTTTCCACAAGCTCTACATCAACAGCCTTCCAGGATTAATCCACTATTTTTGGCAGCAGGAAGAAAAGACTACTTGTGAAGACCCCCATGTTTTCACAACATTGAACTGGTCCAACCTAATAGAGACTGCCACGTCTGACTTATTTAACATTATTGACAAAAAATATAGAATTACTAACTGATGCCGCGTCAAAGAGAGACGAAAGAACACATTAAGAGACATAAAGTGACTCAAAATAAACACCAGAAGTCAAAAAAACTGCGACAAAGACACACAAAACCACCACAAAGACAGAATCAAATAAGTCGTTCTGGTGTCTAACAGTATGCTGCTACAGATACAATTTTGCAAACCTGTACTATTTGCACTGTATTCATACTTTGTAATTGTAATTTTGTATATATATATTGTTTGTTTGTTTTTGTGTTTGTGCAGGGGAGGTCTCTGGGAAATGGCGTTTCAGTTCCTCTGTATGTGCTGCACATGTAGAGATACTGGCCATAAAGTTCACTTTGACTAGAAAAAGATAAAACAGGAACACAAATAGATGCTAAATCAGTACAAACAGAGAAAAGATCACCTCTTAGATACACAGAATGGCTTCAAAGAGATGCAAAATGAACACAAATAAATGCAAACGGAGATAAAACAACCACAAAGAAACAAAGACTAAGAGCCACACAACAGCAACACAAACACACAAAACGATGATGATTCAGTGCCACGACACAAAGTGACCAGAAAGCAATTAAAAATTAGTAAAAGAGTCAAAGAATGAACACAAACAAGCACAAAACCAAAGAAACAGAGACATAACAAGATTGTCTTATTAGAAAAGAGATAAACTGAAAATTGTTTTATTAGAAAGACGTGCAAAATTACTCAGAACAAATACGAAGAGCAGCAAAAAGGCAGCACAAGTCCACAAAATGACCAGAAAGACAAACAAATGGGCCACAGAGAGTCCAAACAAACCGACATCATGTTGAAGAAGTCGCCGATGTGGCTGCATTTTGGTGAAATGGATGGAAAAAAAAGTCGAGTGAAACTTTGCTGACAGCGGTGTGAATATCACGACTCAACAACCAACATGACAATCGAAAAAGTAGCAACGATTCTAGTCCACCAAAATCTGGTTCTCTGGTCTACATGTTTTTGATTTATTACCCGTCCAGGATGTTGTCAGTGTCTAAGCTGTGAGATGTTTGTTGATAACAAACAGTTCGACATCCTGATAACAGTCCATTCCCATGTCTCCAGGTGGTGTTTTCTCGAGTTGCCCGGGTTTGTAAGAACGATAACGGAGGATCTCCACGAGTCCTGGAGAGATACTGGACTTCCTTCCTAAAGGTGACTTCACACTCCTGTTTAAATGAAGGAAAAATCCCTCAAGCCGCTCTGTTGTTTATTAATACTAATGTTGTGCTTTCAGGCTCGGTTGAACTGTTCGGTTCCTGGAGATTCCTTCTTCTACTTCGACGTTCTTCAGTCTCTCACCAACGTGCTGCAGATCAACCAGAGACCTGCGGTGGTCGGAGTCTTCACCACTCAGGCCAACAGGTACTCGACTCCCAGAGAGCTGGGAGGCCTTTATGTCGGAGCTTTTCAAGATCGATCTGCACTGTGAGATTAAGGGAGATTTTCAAAGTAAAGGGATTTTTTTTTTTAGAAACTGAAGACGTGTTGTAGAAAATATAAAAGTTGATGCTGTTGGAATGTTTTTTTTTTGGACAGTCGAGACGTGTTTTGGAACAGGAGGTCAGTGTTGTTTGTGAAAAGGAGGACTTCTTTAAAGTGAAAGATGGGTTTTAGAAATGTGTTCTGGCAGTGAACGGTGTTTTTTTTTTTTTTTTTTCAAAATGAGAATCTCTTTGGAGGGTAAAGAAACTTTTAGAAAGTGAGGCCATTGTTAGAATGGGGAGACATTTTTAATAGACGGGCATATTTGCAAAATGTATTCGTGGCAGCAATGGAAATTTTTAGAAAAGTTAGTGTTTGTAAGGGAAACATTTTTGTAGGGTTGAGACTTTTTCTTTTTTTTTTTAGAAATTGCTATTTTTATGGAGGACCTCTGGAAGGTGGGGAGATTATCAGACAGTGTTTATGGAAAAAGAAGACTTTTTTTTAAGTTAGCGCATTTGAAAACTGCAGATATTGTTTAAACGGATGGACATTGTCAAGAAGTGTGGTCATGTGGTGACTATTATTGGGATTTTGAGGTGTTTTTAAAAAGGCAATACCTCCTCCGGAAACCAACAATATCTTTGGAAGCGTTGCTAGAAAATGTGGATATTTTTGAATATTATGGACGTATTTTGTAAATTGCAGCTTTTCTGAACACTGATTGTTGTTTTGCAAAAGTGGATTAATGGAAATGAGGACCTTTTTAAAAAGTCAGGGGTCGACCGATACGTTGTTTTTGTCTGCGGCGTTACAGACAAGGAGCTGGATAACAGATATTTGGAACTGATTTATTCAAAGCAAAAATGAAAATCTTAGTGTGAAAATTCAGAGCAACACAAATGCCGCCACAACTTTGTTGGAACACCTGTTGGTATACCTGTTTTACATATTTTTAATTAAAAGAGAACCGAACATCCTGGCGTTGTGGATGGAACATCGCTTCAGATTACACAGGAGTGACTACAGACAGAGAGAGCTTAAGTTGCACATTTTTAAATTGATTTATGTTATTGGAATCAGCTAAAAAAAAAAAACTATAAAAATAATTGGAAAAATGCTGAATATTGGATCTGATAATCAGCCAAGCCAGTAATCAGTGGATCCCTTGACGTTTAGTCCAGTCATTACTCCAATCAGTGTCAGCTTAAAGGTTAAAGATTAAAGATTTCTGTTTAGATTAAGCTCAGTGATTATGTGTGAATGAGGGTCTTCACTGTTTTAGATCGACAAATCTTTTTCTGTAGACATAGAAATGCTTCTTCTTTTTTGCTTTTTTTCCTTTTGGTTCCACTCTCTTCCTCCTTATATCCCCCTCCTCGCGTTGTCTTCCCGTCTTTCTTCAAAGCCGTCGTAATACTCCAGGAGACTGTCCTCATTAGCTGCTGCTCAGCATGTGTTGATGACAGTCAGCAGCTCAGAGCTCTGTCCTCTCTCCACGACTCTCCAGTGAACTGACTTTATTTGTTTGCACTCAGTCTGGATTATATAAGGTTTGATTTGCTGTGTGGATTCTGCTGTGAGTCAGAAACTCAGCAGAACGCTCTGTGACCCGACGTTCGCTTCATTCCGGCTTTTCGGAGTCTCGGGACGGAGTTTGCTGGTTTTGCTTTCAGTTTTGATTGAAAGTTTGGTTTTACATTACTGAATGTTGTCTGAGCTTCCTTTAACCCTCTGAACCCCAGTTTTTTCTCTAGAAAATCGCAGAAACAATATACTTTGTCATACCCAGAAACTTTAAAAGCAGAAAGAATCGAGGGATACTTTCTGAAGGTCCTCGAACAAATCGTCTAAACCTTCAGGAAACTTAACCAAATCTAAGCTTAAAATTATGATATTTCTTTAAAATCACTTTATTTTGTATGTCTCATTTTAAAAGTCACCAAAAAATAAACCCTCTGCACCAGGTTCTGTAAAAAACAGAACAATAAATATGTTCTGCATGTTGCCACCAACAGTGAAAGGACAAAAATGTAGGTACTATACAGCTGAACTAGGATGAACTGCAGGCCGTATGTCGATGGAGAAGACAGGAAAAAAGCATTACAATATCTTTAGTTTGTAGAGTTTGTTTGTTTTTCCACTATTGGTAACACCTGTGGGCACTTGGAAAAATATTGTACATGTTGATTCTGGGTTTTTTTCCCCATTTTTGTGAAACAAGCAATCACAGAAATTACATTTTTGTTTTTCTTTCTTATGGCATTAAACTGTGTCATACATCACAGGAGACATTTTTGAGTTGACTCTACTTCTAGTCATGGTTGTGTAGTTTCTCTTATGTTGCGCTAAAACATTTGCCCATAGTAAGTAGAAATGTGAAATGGTTCAGAGGGTTAACTTATTCTCGCTCTGTCTTTCTCCAGCATCCCCGGCTCAGCAGTTTGTGCCTTCTACATGGACGACATCGAGAAAGTCTTCAACGGAAAGTTCAAGGAGCAGAGGACCAGCGACTCGTCCTGGACTCCGGTACCCGACGAACAGGTTCCCCGACCGAGGTGAGGCGGCAGACGGCGTTTAAAACCCGTTTCTGTCCGACATGGCTGGGAGCTATCAGGAGAAGAGATCTGAAGTTCTGTTTTGTTCTGATATCTCCAGGCCCGGTACTTGTGCAGGCGATGGTCCGGCGTCAGACTACAAGTCCTCAGTTCAGTTCCCGGACGAGACGCTGACCTTCATCAAGTCGTATCCTCTGATGGACGAAGCCGTTCCCTCCGTCAATGATCGACCCTGTTTCACCAGAACATCCAGCAGGTATTACACTCTCTTAGGATTAGAAGAACCTCTTGGACCTCTGGGGATATTTTAAGAACCCTGTTTGCTTTGGGGGTTTCTTAAGGGAGAAGTTTCATGAGGGACTTCTAATACCTCAAAAATGGGTACTAGAGGAGTTTCTTAGAGCTATGTGTTGGCCTAACTTTACACCTACATTTACACATTTTGATTTATTATATTTTTTAAAGCTCTATTCAACATTTTATCCAACATTTTGAAGTGTTGTTGTAATTGTGTTCATTGCAGAGAAGTCATTATTCCAAGTGTATCACAGTTCAGGAGGTTTTTTCCTTATCGCTAACAATTAAAAAACTCATTATTTTAGGTTAGAGAAATAAAGTATGAAGCTCTTTAAAACAACTCAAGAGGTTTTATTACAAGTATTTGGGCAAATTGGTATCTTGCCTGACTTTCTGCAGACAGATGTGTGGGTTTTTTAAAATTCCAACAATAATGCCTGCATTTCCATTTTATTTACGAGCATTTGCAGTGTTGTCCAAAGATTTTCTTATGTTTCTGGTTTAAAATATCTCACAATAATAAGAAAATAATAGGCTCAAAGTGGAACCTCGAACCCCTTGAGAAACCCCAAACTCTATGGGTGTAGAACTGTTTTATCCAACCAAACTGGACCCCAAAACCAAGAGTAGGGGTTCATCGACTGACCATGTTTAACTGTGGTGATGGTATAGAACCCCAAAGCGTTCCTCAAGGTTCTTGTATTTCTAGGAATGCACAGCAAACACGCAAATGGGGATAAATGTGCATGTTGGGATGTTTCAAATCCCAAAACTGACTCAAAGTAAGCAGAGAAGGAAGCTTGATGAACTATCGGCAAACACTGGCCAACATCTTGAACCAGAAATGTTTCCTTGACTTTGTTCCAATTAACAATTCAGTAACCATCCACTTTCCTGAGTGAATTTATTACGTCTGTGTCAGGAATGTGCTGATATTTAGTTGAGTCTATTCTTCCGTCTATCTGCTCAATGTTTCCTGCCAATGGCTGCCACACAACCCCAAAACAGAATACCTCCACCCCCATACTTAACCCAAAGCAAGCTGTTCTTTTCTTCAAACGCTGCTCCTTTTCTCATCCAAACCTGCTTTTGGTGATTGTGTCCAAAGAGCTCAGTTTGAATCTTGTTTCCAATATCACTCTGGCTGATCCAGATGTTCCAGATGTTGACTTTTAGTGATGAAATGACAGGAGAGGTTTCAGTCTGATGACTCCTTCCAGCACATTCTTCTCATTTGCGAATCTTTGCACATATGTGGAGCTTCACTTTGCTTCTCTGCCCGGCAAAAGTTTTCTTCCAGATCTATTCTTGACTCGCACTGTTCGTAATGAAATCTCAGACAGAAGAAACTGCAGGCTGGAAGCACTTTGATTTCTTTTTATAGCCTTCAGCTGCTTTGCAGGCATCAGTTAGCTTTATGTTCATATTCTCAGTTGGTTGTTTAGAGGAGCTCATTGTTGTTGAGCTTGAATACAAAGTTTGATGAATCTGAGTATTTGTCATCTGACCTGCCTTACAAGTCCTAATGAGTCATTTAACACTCTGAACTCCAAGCAGTTTCTGGGTGTTTTTTTTGGCTGCTGTCACATGTTTTTCTGTACAATCTTTAGTTATGTACCTCTGTGGAAACGGCACAACCACGATTAGAAGTGGAGAGAACAGTTACACTTAAACGAGTGTTCACAAAAATCTTTCACAAAATCAAAAGTAACAGGACATTAACATTTGATGAAAGGATCTTTCTGTTTGCGTGTCATTCATACTGGATGCCCAAACTGATGCAGTGAGCAGATTTACTTGTCTCGCCGTCGATTAGGACAGATGACATTTTCCTCCTCTCTGCACTGCTGCTCTGTGACGGATCATTACATCTGCATTTTGTGTCACATACGGCTCTACTACACTGTGATTTACAAGATGCAACAGCCTCACGAACGGCGTCAAATGTCAGATCCACTGAACTGTGGAGTCATCACCGCCAGCTCTCCAACTGCGACGAGGAGCTTTAACTCATTTCTGCCTCCCCATGTGGAAGTATATCTGAAATTATTGTCAAATTTGGCTGTAAACTAAGTGTAACAGCAGAGTAAAACCCTCCTGGGAGCCTGTCATAGTTGTAAAGGCAGAAATTTCAGAGGTCAGTAGCAAAGTGGAGAATGTGAAGTTTACCCAGAACAATGACTTTGGAATTGGCCTTGACGTGGTTTACAGGTTGAAGAATTGACTTGGACTTGATTAAAATGATTTCATGCTTGACAAAGACTTGCTCTAAAAGACTAGAGGCAGGACTTTGATTTACTCTCACACACTTGAAACTTGAGATTTGTCTTATATGACAAGAAACTTAATTTTTTACCTATTTGCAAAGACTTTATACTTGACCCAAGTCTTAAATACCAATCTAGGAGGCTTGTCACTGAAGGGGGACCCGCCTGAAGGATTTAGATGTGCTTAAAACTGGACTTGGATTTATCATCAAGACTTGAGACTTGACAAAAATAACATCCAAGTGGACCCCGACCTTGGGGACTTGAGCCATAACTTGGACTTTCTCAGATACTTCAGGCATTGAGTTGCCATCAAGGATTTGGAACTTGACTTGGATTCCCAACGGACTCAAAACTGACTAAAACTTGTCTCAAATAGTCTCCAACTTGACTTGAATTTATTATTGAGACTTGACACAAATACTGTCCATGTGGACCTCGACCTTCGGGACTTGAGGCATAACTTGGACATTATCAGGTACTTGGAGTTGCCATCAAGGGTTTGAAACTTGACTTGGATTCCCAATGAAGACTTGAGACTCGATACAAATAACATTCCACTGGACTCGACCTTTGGAACTTTAAGTATACCTTGGACTTTCTCGAGTACTTTTAGTTGCCATCAAGTATTTGGAACTTGACTTGGATTTCCAATGAAGGACTCAAAATTGACTTGAAACTTTTCTCAGATAGCGTCCAACTTGACTTGGATTCACGTCTGAGTTCTGTGTTGCTGCTACACTGTGATTTCCAAACTGCAACAACCTCACGAACGGCCTCAAATGTCAAATCCACTGAACTGTGGAGTCATCACCACCAGCTCCCCGACTGTGATGAGGAGTTTTAACTCATTTCTGCCTCCACATGTGGAAGCGTATCCGAAATTATAGTCAAATTTGGCTGTAAAGTGAGTTTAATCTCCTCGGTGAGCAGCCACCAGCAGTAAGTTTCAGCTTTAGATAACAGTGAAGTAAAACCCTCCTGGGAGCCAGTAATAATAAAGACAGAAATCCGAGAGGTCAAGAGCAAAGTGGAGAATGTGAAGTGTACCCAGAAGAGACGAGTTTGGAAATTACAGCCGCTCTGAGAGGCAGCGAAGCCACCGTCCCGACCTGAAGCCGCGAGGATAATCATCGGTATCAGCCTTGATTAGTCGCCGGCTCACAGGAAGTTCTTGCTCTGTCTCCGTCTGCCTCGGCGGCTCTGAAAATCTCTGACCTTTTTAATCTGCGTCTGCAGGTTTCAAATGAGTTTCTGATGGATTCTAATTACCAGACTGGAATGGGAACGAGACTCTTAATTCCACGTACGAATTAGCCTCCGCTCCGGAAAGGCCCGAGCTGTCCCGGATAATGATGATGCAGATGTCCAAAGGGCAGCGCAGATCTGCTCACTCTGTTACGTAACATCAGTCTGGGACAGTCGGGGCGCTCAGAGGTGATCTGTCATCCAGAGCTAGAAACCAACTGTGCCTCAGTTATTGTCCTCCTGCATTGACAAAAAATGAGTTAGAGTTTGTTCTCAGTTTAATGTGAGTTTTATGTGCAGAGAGGGAAAATAATAGTGGAAAGAATCCGTCACAAGAAAGTTTCTTCTGTCAGAAACTGGTTCGCATATTTAACTGTATGTTTCCCAAACAGTTTCTGGATGTTTTCTTTTGCTCCTGTCACAGTTTTAATCACTGTACGCTCTGACAGATGGAGTTATTTGGATTTATTTGAAGACAACGTGCCTTTTAAACTCGCCGTTGAGTTTTGAGGTTCCGAGGGTTAACGTCCTCTGAGGATTTATCACAATAACTGTGAACTTTCTGATCAAGTTTCATCATCAGATCAGAGCCCTTTATTGTCAAGTGAAGCAGTTTGACCTCCTCTATACCAGCTGAGACAGCATCAAACCTCACATTCTTTTATGTCATTTTCTTTCTACAAAACAACCGAATGACAAAAAAGTAATTAGAAATAATCTCCACCACAGTTCAGTTTTTGGAAAGTAACATCTGAGCAGAGGCAAAGTAAATAAACCAAAGTACTTCTTACAAATCAGTCCAGTTCCATATGACCAAAAAGCAATAACTTCACATCAGGTTTCACTTCATTTCAATTCAGTTCGTCCAACAACAACAAACAAAACTCAATTTTGTGTTTCCACGGTTATCAAATAAGACAATCTTGAAGAAGGTAGCATTCTCGTCCTCAGTTTAGTTCTCTTTTTCCACAAAAAAAAGCATTCAGAAACCAAGAGATCTCCAGTTAAGGAGGAATAATAATTCAATACAGTTTCCTCCCATTGTGGCTCTGATATTTCCAATAAATCTCCCCTCCACCGTTATAAAAAGATATGTCTACAATCAGCATTTTATGGTGAGATGTATGTAAAAGCATCATTCTGTAATGCATTTTTTCCTGGATATATATGGTAATATGAAAAAATCTGCAAGTATTATCCTACAAATGATGGAAGATCGCATCGCAAAGATTGTTCTGAAGTAAACAAGACACAGCATCTATGGCTAGTCCTTTTTATGTCTAAGATAAGAGCGAGTAAAAGGACTGAAATTACCCTAAAAGCCAAAAGCTCAGGATAAAGACAGTCTTTTCTCTGCTACAGTCATAATGTTTCTCTGGTTTACATGCATAGAAAAAGGGACAGTAAGAAAAAGAGAGAAACTTTCTATGCTGTGACTGATTGATACTCAGGAAGTTTCAGAAATTGACGGCTGCAGCTGCACAGTTCCAACGTGGGAAACCTGGTCGTCTTTGCGCCTCATTTACAGCATTTTTACACATCTGTGGCTGTCGGTACTGTAAAATGAACCATTATAACCGATAATGAATTCATTTCACTTGTACTTTTCCACTTGGAGAACATTTTTCCTGAGAGAAGTGGGGATTTAAATGATTGGCGCCATTAGCTTAGGTGATTATTGTACTTGTCTTTGAGGCTGGGTTGAAATTTCTCTTCCAAATTCCCCCGGCAAAGATAAATATTCACAATTTGCATGCAAGTATATAACTTTCCCCACCTCCTCCCAGGTCCAAGTTGACCCAGATCGTGGTGGACGTCTCGGCCGGGCCCTACAAGGACCGGACGGTGATGTTCCTGGGCTCGGACGACGGACGAGTCCTGAAGGTTTTGGCGAGCACGCATCCAAACGACAGCTTCGGATCCAAGCTGCTGGAGGACATCGACGTCTACAACCCGTCCAAGTAGGACTCCTGTCGTCCCTTGTCCCACTGCTGCCACTTTGTCATCTTATGTCCATGTGGTAATGTTCTGTTTTCTGTCCAGGTGTAACGTTCAGGGCCAGGAGGACAGGAGGGTTCTGGGTTTGGAGCTGGATAAGGACCATCACGCCTTGTTCGTCGCCTTCAGCAGCTGCGTGATCCGAGTGCCGCTCAGCCGCTGCACCCAACACGGAGCCTGCAAAAAGTAAGAACACAGACCTTTCATAATTAAAATCACTCCTTTTTATTCCAAATTCTTCCTGCAATCACCCAGATATTCTCGGCACATTCAGATACAGAAGCTATTTCCAGCTTGAATTTCCTGAATTCCGACTAAACACCCCAATTTTGTTAATTCTGGAAAGCATCCAAAAACTAGAAACGGGTGGGGGGAGGGAATCTTTTTAAACATTAAAATATGGAGCTTAATTTGGCAACATAATCAATATTGTAGGAGCGAGTGTGTACCCGGGGAAATGTGGGTGCCGAGGCTGAATAGTTAAATATGAACAAAAAAGAAGCGTATTTATAGACGTCATTAGACTGAGCTCACTGCCCAAATTAGAGCACATTCATCACTCGAGAGGCGTCCGCGCACACACACACACACGGTCGCTAATCAGGCTCATTTTAATTACTGAGTAGGATGAATGAATGCCAGCCAGAGTGATGTGGTAACACAGCTGCGGCAGTACAGGGAGGATTCCACCAGCTGTGTGCACATCACGCGAAGACATTGACAAAGATGTTCGACTGGGAAGACATGTCGCCACGTCCATCCTAAACCGGGAGCAGAGCTGTAAGAACGGGCTCGAATGAAGGCTTCAGGCAGGAATCGGACTTGGCTGTTGTCTGTGTTGACTTGCACTCGGACTGACTCCCCAAAGATTTGAGTGGAAAAGCAAATATTGAAATGACTTGTTCTCAATTGCAAAAAACAGCAACTATTGGTAATATTGAAAGGAAAATGTTCGAGTCACACCAGATGTTATTTTGATTTTCAGCATTCAGGGACCCTAAAAGACTTGTGTACTTCCCTTGAGCAGATTCAGGCCTGACTTGGACCTCTAGTCTTCAAAGACTTTCCTGAAGTGATGAGGGTCATCACTTCAGAACTGCATTGCTCTTCTAGACTTCTAGACAGAGATGTCCAAGATGTGTCACCAAGGACTTGAGAGCTGACTTGGACTTGAGTGCTCTGTACATTGACTTACATTCAGCCAGACTCCTAAAAGACTTGACAAGCAAAGCAAATATTGAAATGACTTGGTCTCAATAATGAAAAACAACCTCTATCAACAGTTTTGAAAGGAAAAAATATTCAACTCATGCCATATTAGAGACCTGAAAGACTTGTGTACCTCATGTTAGTAGATTCAGACATGACTTGGGCTCCTAACATGACACGAGACATCATTTGGACTCTGTGCCTTGAGAGCTGACTTGCTCTTATAGACTTTCTGTGACACAGATTTAACTTCAGACTTGCCATCAAGAACTTAAGACGTCGCTTGGATTCCTCATTGACTCAACATGTGGCCAAGATTGGTCCGAGTGTCTTCAGAGCTGGCTTAGACTTGCTTTTATAGTCTTATTCTCAAAAAACTCGAGAGATTTCCTCGATGTGTCAGTGAGAACTTGGACTTGACTGTTGTGTACGTTGACTTTCATTCAGCACGACTTGAGAAGCAACACATGCATTGAAACGACTCGATATCAGCTATGAAAAACAGCCTCCTTATCTACATACTATAGATGTTTAACTACTTACATTATTAGTCTGTTTCCACACTTGTCTCATTTTCATCTCTTAACTGCTGGTCACAGCTGAGTCACCGATAGCTTCTCTCTGGGCAGAGCAGAATATTTTTTGTTTTTCACATAATCTGGTTAAAACAAACTGTTTATTTTTGGCAAAATTTTAAATTCAACATCTAGAATAAAGTGATTTTAATGAAACATGATGATTTTAAGCTCATTTTTCCGACTAAACAGCACGTCATGGTTCAAAACCTGCCAAATCTCCCTGTTTTACAGTTTCTGGCTGATAAATGGTGCAATTGCGGACAATTTTGTAAAAACAACAAGTCTTTTCTTGCTGGGGTTCAGACGGTTAACTTGACTTGTGTTTGGAAACTCGGACTTGACTCCGCAACCTGTTCTGTTTCATTAATCGATAAAGGTCAAGCCCTTGTTGCCAAAACGCATCCCCAGGACTGTTATTGTAATTTTAAAAGTCACTAATAAACACCTAAATCTAAATCTGAAAACTGCTGCTCCTCACTGACCTGCATTAAATCCCTGTAGACGTACCTTAACCCGGACCTGGTGATTTACAATACGGAGACTTTGCTTGTTGACTGTTCACAGTGTGACTGTGAGACAACCCAACTACACACACACACAGACACACACACAGCGGTTTTGGCTGGCCTGAGTGTGAACTGTGTGTCTGGCATCATGTGAATTGTGTGACTGGCAGAGTGTGAATAGAACCGAGCCGGTAATGGATGAGTGTGTCGGTCCGAGGCGGCGGCCATTGTTTCCGTCGCTGCAGGTTTCCTTCCATCTGCGGCAGCTACCTGAGGACAGCCGAGCCGACAGGTGTGCAGGTGCGCGTGTCTTGTGTGTTTACACTGGGAGAGATAAACCGGGTTTGTGTGACAGCTCGGTGTATGTAAACAGTGCAGATGTCAGATTATGGATGTCCACTTAATCTCACAGCCGACAGCTCTCTGTCTATGAATGCGTCTGCGTGTTTGCAGAGGGCTGTTTGAGGAGGAGCAGCACAATACGGGATAAAACTGCAATATATACGACTGTTTGGAAAGAGGTAATTATTCCAGAATGTTTGGGCTCATTCTGCTGGCGAGTTTATCTGATTTGAAAATTAAAAATAGTTTCAGAAAAGCTTAAAAAAGGGCTTTTTGGAATCTTTTTCGTATGGTGTAACACTGGAAAAGGCTTCTGAAATAGCTTTTTACTTTGGATGTCATTCAGATCAGGCTGTGCATTCGTCATACGGAGCTTTGTGACGCTGATTTAAATGGTCAAAGTCATAAGTTGTGTTGTGTTGTGTGGCCATGATACGTGCAACATCATCCTTTCTGCAGCTGAAATGTTTCCACTTGTAACCAAGTCTTTCTTTTCAGTGTTTCTCTCCTGTCGGTTGCTCATTTTGCTTTGCACATGTGGAGGATGAAGGTCAGCAAACTCTGTGTCTGTTCACTAAATTAAAACAACAAAAACAACTCAGAGGCGCAGACAATATGACAAAAATTCACATCAAAGTTCTTTCAATGAAACTGGATGACTGAATTTTATACAACAATGATGCTTTTGAACAACTAAAGGGACTATTTTTTGTAATGTTTTTTTTTGTTTTTTTTCATCAATAAACCTGACTGATTCATGATTTAAAAAACAAACAAAAATCCGATTTTCTACTAGATTAAGGTGGTACATTTGAAAAAACTAAGAAAAAAAATACAAATTTATAATAAAAGAAAATTAAAATGTGTAAATATAAATCAGCTTACCCCTGAAAATAATATATCATTATTCACAAGAAAGAAACGTGGAGTTTAGTGTGGAACATTTAGGAGAAGTACTCACAAACCTCCAGTAAAACTGTTAAATTTATAAGTAAAACATTTTTTGGATCAAAATATTTAGAAAAACTAACAAATCTACGACAAAGAACTTAGATATTATTCGAGGTTTTAGTGATGATTTTACAAGACAAAAATCACAAAGTTGCAAGAAAAAAAAAGTAATATTTTCAAAATTAAAACTATAAATTTTTGAGAAAAAAAACTTACAAATTAAAAAAAAAAAGAGAGAGAGAGAGAGATCCTCTGGGATTAAAGTGGGAAAATTTCAAGAAAAACAAAAATTACAAGAGAGATACTCAAATATTTCCTGCGATAAAGGCAAAAAAATAAAAAATTACAATGAAAAAAATCAGATATTCTTTGCCAATAAAGCAGTAAATTTCCAGATATTTTCTCTGATACTGAAGTTTCATCAAAAATGCACACATTTATAAAAAAAAAAGCAAAGGATATTGCCTGAGATGAAAAGGGTCAATTTACAACAAAAAAGTGACACTCTTGAGATTATCGTGCTCATTTTATTTATTTATTAAATATTACACATTTATGAGAAATAACACACAAAAACATCACATTTGTTCTTGTAACAGGACGCTGTGACATTTCTATTTTACATCTTTATCCTACGCAGACATCATCTTTCTCTCCCTTCTCTATAAATCAGAATATTACCTCCTTCGTCCAGCTCCATAAAATGCTAAAAATGCTGTTTTAACCTACAACAGCTCTGATATTATGTTGTGCAATTGTATTTGTGACCTTTTAAAGTACTGCATTCGATACCGACACCTTTATATTTCATGCATTCCATTAGAAAAGGTGAACAAACTGCAATATGATCATTTTACGGCACTTCTAGGTGGAAATATCTGCACGAGGCCACCTCAGTGTTGACCGAGCTAACAGAGAACCAAAGTCGATTTGGGAAAGATAATGAGGACAGTCATGGTCACATGAAGCAGATGAAGTTTTATTTGAGGACTTCTGATCCATGAGGTGAAGCAGATAAAACTGAATAAACGATAACCCTCCTGTGTCCCTCCAGAGCCTGCCTGGCCTCTCGTGACCCGTACTGCATCTGGCTTCGGACCGGGAGTTGTGCCAACATGGCGCCGGGTTTCAAGTAGGTGTCATTTCCTTTTTCTGTCTCTTTCTCTGCCTCTTGTTCTTTTTTCCTCCCTCCCTCCTTCCTCTCAACCATCATCAATCCGACAGCTAATAAAGCTCTGACGGCTCGGCTCGTATATCTGCCGCGGCGGCTGAAGGGTCGTATATCTGAGAGATGTAAATCCATGATGCCTTTCACGCTCGCAGCCAAAAACGATGGATGGGGAAACATAATGGGAACAAATGTTAAAATGGATGTCAGTGGGAATGTACTGTGTGCACTTTGGTGGCATAAATCTCTTTTGGTAAAACTTTGTTGAGTCCCAATCAAACTCTGTTTGTTCTCTGCGTGCAGTAAACATCCTGCAGTTTGTCCTGGTGGCAGCGACGTGGACGGAAAACGCCACGAATGCTGTTTGTTTTTTTTTTCCTTTAGACCTGCACTTATTTAGCTAAAGGCGTAGGATTAAAGAAAATACAATAAAAAGGAATACAAATGGAAATATAAGACATCTTCTGTAACTGATAGACTGCTGTGATTCAAACACGTCTGTGAGCCAAGTTTTACGCCTCATCAGTTGACTCAAGATGTCTTGTGCGTCTTTTCATTATCGTTAAATCTGTTGATTATATTTTGACTTGCTATCATATAAAACTACAAAAAATGTAGCTAAACTGAAGCTCACATCTTCAGATATGTTGTGTTGTTCAACCAAAACCCCCAAAATCTTCAAAAAGCATCACGTCTTCTCCTCCGAGACCCTAAAATCAGACCTTTTTCACCATGTTGGCTTGAAAATGAACTGAAAATATTGTGATTTTTCAGACTTTCCTCTAAAAATTATGCATCACAAGTCGCTGTATCTCGAGTTTGGAAACTTTGGGATCTCCAGATTTCCGTTTGGACAACCGACAAGAGTTTGTAAAAAAAGAAATCCTTTGCTGCAGGTTGTATTTTATTTGCAGCAGAAGCAAACCGTTGATCTTGATGCAAAACCAACAAATGACCAAGAACTGCATTTGCACTGCCTCATCGGAGTGAAACTTCCACCTGTTTGCACCATACATGCTGCACCGGGTACCGAATGTCACCTCTTATTTACTTTCTGCCTCAAAATTTGTGCACTCCGGTTAGTTTAATTACATAAAAGCTGCGTATAAACTCAGTGGAGTCACATCCACTCATGGAGAAAATCTGTCACTGTGCTGCTAATAGGTGGTTTGCTATTTAAAGCAGGTTGTTGACTCTGTTTGACCAAGTAAACAAGACATCCATTAGGCCCTCCATCTTTTTCAGAGTTGTGATATGAGGGGGGGAAAAAAACAAACTGACATCTGAATATTTTGTTTTTCTGCAATATGAAACAAACTTCTGACTAAATGTAACATGTGCAGCCTTCATCATCTTCATTATTCGTAATACAAACTTGAGGCCTTGAGGCCTGCTGTCGTGTTCTCACTGTATGGTTATGAGGAAAAACGCCCAAAACATTGACTTTTCAGTTGTTAGTCCTCATTAATAAATTGGACAGATAGACTTAAGTAGCCCTCCATCATCCAGCTCTAACAGAAGTTTACTGTAGCTGCATAATTTTCCACTTTGACAGCTCAGTTTCAACTTGCAGCTCTGTGATGACAACTTGAGAAAAAAATATTACAAGCCACCTATCAAGTGGGGCTGCAAGGTGGCGCAGTGGTTAGCACCGTCACCTCACAACAAGAAGATCCCTGGTTCGCGTCCCAATGAGGAGTGTTTGCATGCTCTCCCCGTGCAGTGTGGGTTCTCTCCGGGTTCTCCAGCTTCCTCCCACACAGTCCAAAAACATGTTGAGGTTAATTGGTGATTCTAAATTGTCCGTAGATGTGAGTGTGCTTGGTTGTCTGTCTCTAAGTGTAGCCCTGTGATAGACTGGTGACCTGTCCAGGGTGTCCCCTGCCTTCACCCTGAGTCAGCTGGGATAGACTCCAGCCCCCCTGCGACCCCAGTGAGGATTAAGTGGTGTATAGATAATGGATGGATGGATGAACTTCTCAAGTGACCGGATCATGTTTTCACAACCCTCTGTTGTAACTGTGTAAATCGGTGTTGTGTCTTTCCAGGTAAAAAGTTCACTAACTCTGTGGAACCTTTGTCACACAATGTGACTCTGACAAAGACATCCAAAATAGTTTTTTATCTTTGGATGACACTCAGATATGGTTTCAACTCGCAGGGCTTTGTGGCGCTGATTGCAATCAGTGAGACACTTTCACACCAAAACCATCCGTTTGTAGTTGAGACATTTGTGTGATTGATTTATTTTTGCCACCTTGTCTTCCTTCTCAGTGTCTTTCTCCTGGTTGTTGCTCATTCTACTGGTCAGATCAACAAAATCCTTGACATTTGTAGTAAACGGTGTTCTATCAGACAGACTTCTCTTGTAGGTCAGTCATTGGAAACGAGAACCGTGTGAGTTTTCTTTTTCTGTTAAGCAGCAACAAAAGCTGTAGCTTGATGCGTTTGAGTTTAGTTTCCTCACTTCACATCACAGTGTTGATGCTGAAATTATATATATTGTAGTCAGTGGTGTTTTCCACTTCCTCATGGGGGATCCTGAGATGTTCCTGGGCCAGATGAGATATATATAATTCTTCTAGAGAGTCCTGAGTCTACCTCGGGGTCTCCTCCCAGTTGGACAGGCTTGGAAAATCCCAAACCTCCTCGGCTGGATCCTCAAGACAGAGCATCAACTCTCTGGACATTGGAGCTACAGAGGAAACTCATTCTGTCCACTTGTATCTTGTTCTTTCGGTCTCTACCCAGAGCTCGTGGCTACAGGTGAGGGTTCTCGGCTCCCTGTGAAACGCAACACTCTGGTACAACACCTGCATTCCTGCTGACGCTGCTCTAATCCATCTTTCCATTTCACGCTCCATTTTCACGTCTCTCGTGAACAAGGACGGCGTCCACGCTGGAGGTTTCAAGACAAAGATCAGATAGGATTTAAAGTGACTGGGTTCCCTCCGGAGTCTCCGAGCAGACGGCCGAGCGCTCGGCTGGTCTCCGATCACTGATCTGTGCTGCTGATCTGCAGATCGCACAAGCCGACGTCCCCGCGGTGTCGCTGTGGGCGACACGCTTCATTTCAGAGCCGGCGACAGATGCTGCAGCAGCTGAACTGGGATGTTTAGGAAAAGTTTCTGGACTCTGGAGAAACAGCAGCACGGTGACGCGTGTAGCCTCAAGGACGAGCGTCCCTCCTGCTGCTTTAGGACCGAGTTTATATGTCATTTATAGCATCACCCTTAATAATAGTTACTAAACATTGGTTCTCAGCTTTGAGTTTCAGTTTTTCTTTGAGATAAATCAAACATTTAGACTTTCTCTGAGAAACTGTGAATGATTTTCTTTCACTATTTTTGAACATTTTATTCACTACATCATCCAGAATATGCTCTTCTCGGTTGTTAGTTGCGGCCCTGGTTGTAATGTGCAAGTACAAAATTAATGACATGATTAAAGAGCATTAAATAGGATGCTCCGAAAGATCTCCGCAAACTGAAGAGCAGCTCTAATCTCTGAGGCGGTGTGTAATGCACAGACCTCTTACATCTTCTTTTAGCTCTTGTGGTCCTGTTTTACAGTTTTAGTGATGTTTCATCTTAAATACTCTCAAGTCGCAGCAGCATCCTCTGATCCTCCTCGTCGTTTCATCTGCGCTCGCCGCTTGTTTCGGCCTCATTATGAGTCACTCCGGCTGAAACCCAGACAAGATATCTGAACATAGACGCGGCCGTGACGACGACGCGAATCTCTGCAGCGGGGAGAGAAAAACGACTCGGCGTGTCTGTCAGCCTGCCGCAGTTTATAACTGATGGTATTTACAGACGAGGAGGAGACAAATATGAAAATAATATCACTTCGATTTGCGGGGGGAGCGCAGGAACAGCCGACGCCGCGGCCGCAGATCGATTATCATGAAGTGTTGTGGAGTGGGCGCGAGCTACCTGACACTTGGGAGTTATTGATTGGAAGGTGGCGCGAGGGAACACATTGGATTTTCAGGAGCTACCAGCTGCTGCAGCGTTTGTGTGTTTGTGTGTGCGTTTCGAAAAAAGCCTCATCTTGCCTCGGCATATTGATGGACTCGAGCGCAGAAGCACGGGGGATTTCATCTTCAGGCTCGACTCCCGTGTCTTGAATTTAGAGTGAAACTAAAAAGCTTTCGGGAGTTTAAAGAAGCACTTAGAGGAGAGTCTCTGCAGGTTTCTGCCCGTTAACTACAAACCACCTACACTCAGAATCAGGGGTGTAACAGCCGAATCTGTTCCTCTGTTTTGGGGTCGAGGTTTGGGAGATTTTTTTTGGCTCAGCAGGAAAAACAAAAGGAATAATTTAGATGCTTCTTGTGATGCTGAATTATCAGCGTGCGCTTCCTACTTGCACGCACAGGTCAGATCATATTCGATGCATTATTTGTTCTCCCTGCAGTTGTTCATAATAATCAGGGGCCTCGACAGCTTCGGCTCAGGAAGAATAAAGTGCAACAGACTCCAGCTGCAGCACATGCGATAAACCCTCAGCTTCTCTGCAGAGCTGACAGGAGGCTTGTAGACGAGCCGAGGTCATCCTCAGAGCTGCTGTTGAGCATTTTTACTCTGACAATCAACTCCAGCGAATGTCTCCTCCAGACATGAAGGATCCACACCAGGATTTAACCAGAACCGCCATCTTTCTCTAACCTTTGCAAAAATGGTTTTAGTTGAATAAATCTGATGCAGGATGCAGAACGTAAGGTCCAGTCTGTGGTGTCTGTGCACAACAACAACAACAACATGAATTCAGCTTTTAGCAGTTAAATAATGAGTCCATTTCTTCGAGACAGTCTGTTCATGTACAACTCGTCTGCCACACCAAATACAATTGAAGGAACCGTGACTGGATTTCTATCAGCACAATGAGGACATTTTGTCAACTTGTGTATTTGTCAGGTTGCAGATCCTGCGATGCTGCACATACTCGACCAGACAACACGTTTTGTTTTTTTCTTTTTCCATATCTGATACGTTCTGTTCAGATACTCTGGAAATGTAATGTTCCACTCTATGCCTAAACTCTGAGCCATTTCTGGTGTAAAGTCTTGAAGTGAGTATGACATCTTGTACAGTCACCTTTGATCCCAGAGTCACCGCGGTAATTAAAATGACTAAACTGTTAGGCTCATGAAATCCTAAAAACAAATATTCACCGCTTGATTCCAATTTATTTTGTAATTGGATGTAATTATGTGTCAAAATTACTTTGAATTAATTCTATTCTCTTTTTGACCTTTTAAAAAATGCAGATTTAGTCACAGGCTCATTTTTGCCTGTTGCGTACTGTGAAAGTGGGACACTGCTCTGAGTCATTTTGATGAAAAAAAAAAAGAAAGGCTCTTTGAAAAGAAGTCAAATTTCTAAATTGCATCAATACAACTTCCATTAAATATGATCTCAGATAGCTTGGTGGAACTAAGTTAACATTTTAGCCCACCTTCTTATAAGTAATTCCCAATAAAAGCTCCTGGTAGCTTTTTATTTACACACAAATATGTGAATGAATAAGTAGGCCAATGTGGCTCCCATGGTCAGAATGGTTTTGAAAACACTGTTTGAATTTAAAATAGTTAAGGTGTTATATTTTGATTGTAAGAGTTTTTGAAGACATTGAAATGTTGACATATCTTCTTTCATTTCTCTGTTTTGTAATGATGTCTATGGTGTCCCAGTTTGCCAGCAGAGTCTCAGGACATATTGTGTTTGAGATGAAGCCATCAGTTCTTTTATTTTATAATCTGTTTTATTGTGTATAGAATTGTTGGGAGTTGAGGTACTGGAATGGCTGCTAAATTGTCAGAATACAAAGTGTTTCATTTCACTAACACACACCATATAAAGCTCATTTTCGGAGCCATACTTTGCTTCCCATTCATACTTTACATACTACATATGAAATCCCAACACTTGTTTAAAGATTTCACTCGAGTAACCTGCTCCCAGACAGACTCAACACCTTTATGAGACTGTGGAGGACTCGGCGGTATATTTCTCATTATTACAATAACACTCTGCCTTCTGTCTTTAACTTTCTGACACGACTCTGAGAATCTGAATCTCAGTTCCTGGTAATTTCGGGAGCTGTTAGTACCTTTCTGTTCTAATAACAGGAGAGTTTTGAGCTGCACAGATGGCTGCATGAATGTTGATTGTAGTTACTTTGCTCCTGAAATATGGAGTTTGATTCTCTTCTAGTGGAGTCGCATTTTAAGTCTATTCGCTTTTTTGGCTCTGCCTCTAAATCTCCTGTGATTGTAGGAACATTATGTGGTGTTTTAGCTTTTCATATCTTTTCCTACTTTCTCCAATTTAACTTTTTCTGATATGATGCAGCATCTCTAAGTCGTATCTTTTGACGCTCTTGTGGAGGTGCCTAGTGATGCATACGGTGCCTATAAAAAGTATTCACCCCCTCCTTGGATGGTTTTCACATTTTATTTATTTACAACATAGAATCCTGGTCAATTTAGTTGTACTTTTCTGACAATAACTTACAACAAAAGGAGATTCATTTCAAAGTGACTACAGATTATTACAAAGCAATGCCAGTTAACTGAAAAAATAAAATGTCAAACAAGTGATTACATCAGTATTCATCCACTGTAGCGCTGGTGCTAGAAGTCACACAGTTGAAATGGAGATCAAATGAGTGCAGTGAATGTGTCTCAGTGATTGTAGTATAAAGACACCTGTATCTGGAAGGTCCAGTCACTGGGGAACCAGTAGTCCTGGTTATAGCTACACCATGAAAACAGAAGAACACTCGAAGCAAAGGTTTGTTGAAAAGCATAAATCAGGGGACAAGAAAATTCACTGAATGTCCATTGGAGTAAAGTTAAATCCTTCAGGAGTGTGGTGCATGTGTACATCTGCCTACAGCAGGCTACCCTTAAAAACTGGGTGACTGTGCAAGAAAGGCAACTGAGGAAGGCCACCAAGACACCTATGACTCCTCTAAAGGAGTTACAAGCTAGAGTGGCTGAGATTGGAGAGACATACAACAGATGCTGCTGGTTCTTTACCTGTCAAAGCTTTATGGGAGAGTGGCAAAAAGAAAGCCACCATTGAAATAAAAAGGTCACATTAAATATTGAGTAGAACTCACCAGAAGGCATGTGGGTAACTCTGAAGTCAACTGGAAGGAGGTTCTTTAGTTTAATTTGACTAAAATTGAACTTTTTGGCAAGTTTGTCAGGCACCAAACACTACACATCATCGCCAACACCATCCAGCAGTATGATGATGTGAAGCATGGTGGTGGCAGCATCATGATGTGAAGCACAGTGATGGCAGCATCATGATGTGAAGGATGGTGGTGGCAGCATCATAATGTGGGGATGCTTCATGAGGCTTGTAAAAGTAGAGGGTAAAACGAATGCAGCAAAGTATAAGTAAATTCTGGAGGACAACCTGATGCAGTCTGCAAGAGAACCGTGACCTTGCAGTAGATTTGTTTTCCAGCAAGACAATGAGCCGGAGCAAACAGACAAAGCTCCAGAAAAATGGTTTAAAGACAACAAGGTGAATGTCCTGGAGCGGCCCAGTCAGAGCCCAGACAACAATCTAATGGATAATCAAGAAAATCTGAATTAAAGTGATCGTAAATAAATGCTGAAAAGGAATAAAAGAGAGCCACTGTATGAAATATACATACAGTGCAGACTCAAGTTTTCTTGTAGAATGAAGGATTGAAATCTCAGAGTTTTACATTCAGTCATCATGAGTCTGTTTGTGTCACATCACATCCACGGCAGTCCTTAGATTTCAGCTCTTGTTTTATAAATGGAGTCTGTCTCGGAGCTGCAGGACTTCCATCAAGTGCGAACCCAATCAATGTCAAACACAAATATTCCAGCAGGCATACATAATCCCTCTATTGATCTCCACTCAGACTGAATGTGCTGTTCTGCTCAGCTGACAGCTCTTAATATTTGCCCGTCTCCTCTTGATCTGTCTCTTCACGTGGATCGATGCTCGCCGGGAGGTCGGCTGTCTCCTCGTAGACCGCTGGCCAGAGGAGGAGGCGAGTTAAAGTCAGAGCTGGTTAACAGGGAGACATGTAGCTTTTCTCTCTTCTTCTTCTTTTTTTTTTTTTTTGTTATTCTGAAAACTTTGGAAATCTCGCCATCACCTGATTGCAGAGAAGCAGCTCTCACCTTGAGGAAAACAGCGCATGGGCACATTTTCCATTTCATACACTTCCTTTAATGTTCCTGTCCGCTCTGCCGAGGAAGGTGCGGCGTATCCTCGCTATTATGGATTTCTTTGCCCTAACAAAAAGAATATTTAATAAGTATGAATGTCTACAACCTTCAGGGATTTGTCGCAGTGCTGCAGTCGGAGGGCTCATTTTCAGGGACTCCAAAAATAATGTTTATGAGAAGAAAGACTTCGGTGCAGAAGTTCATCACCCGGAGACCAAAACACTGCAGCTTATTTGCAGACGAACCTCCAGCAGACTTCTCTTAGCTCCCAGTTTATTTTTGCTATTCTGTTTGGAGTACAGAAGTATCTGGCTTTGCATTTGCACTCTGTCCAAGTTTTACTAAAGTCGTGGACAATATTGTATTCTTCTCCACGTTTCGTTGTCCAAGCGAAGAGCCATTTCTTTTTAATTTGTTTTGCAGTCCTGTGCCATGGCTTTTTAAACAATATTAATTTATTTATGTGGTGGCAATACTTTTTGTACAAACTTCTCATAATATCTCCTCTTATGTATACTGGGGTATCGACCAGGACAAAAGTTAATTATTACTCAAAAGAGAAGCATTTTGGCTTCACAGCTTGGATCCACTGGCTTTAAAAGTGTTAACTCTTAGCCAGAAAGTATTTTCTGAGTGTTTTTTTTTTTGCCTCTTTCACATTTTTACTCACCCTGGGCTCCATTGTCACTGGGATATAAAGTGCAAGCGGTGGATTTTTTTTAACGACACATGTAAAATATAGCTATTTTGATGAAAAAGCTCAATTCTAAGGTTCAATTTGCTTGTTTTTCCTGAAACTACACAGCCTGCAGTTCACCTAAATACTGAAGAATGTAGTTTTGGGATTGCTGGTTGCAGCTCAGTCAGTCATGTCTCGTGTGAAGAAGCACATTGTTTGTTGGTTTTCTGCTCCTGGAGCTCATGCTTGGTGAATTTCACCAATTTCTAAACGTAAAATGAAGAGATTTTGATAAAACATCGCTATTTAAAGCCTAGATTTGGTCAGATAGATAGATAGATAGATAGATAGATAGATAGATAGTACTTTATTGATTTAAGATGATTAGTTGAAGTTGAAAATTCAAGGATTCTTTCGATTTTTAGATAACTTTCCTTTTAAACTTGTGTCTTTGTTGTGCCAATGCATGCAGAAGCTTTAGTTTTTACAAAATCTGGCTCAGAATGTTGATTTATGGCCATTTGTAGATGTTTTTAAGCTCAAAATTAGTTGATCAGTTAAAGCTCTGATGAGTCTTTGTGTTTTTACAGTTTCTGGCTCTGATAATTCAAACCTGTCGGTGCGTTTTGGGACGATCAACAGCCCCGCTGCTTGGAAAACCTGAACCGAAGGATTAAGTGTTCCTTCATTAAATGCTGCTTAAGCTTAAGAAAACAGAGATTATCGATTGGATCAGCTACAATACTTTGTCACAAGGTTGAGGATGAGGTTGGGTTGCGTGGCAGTGGCAATAAGCAGCAGGTTACAGGAGTCCTGAGTGAACATGGCTCGATTTTAAAGAGGCCAAGTGTTTTTAAAATGCTGCAGGAGGTTAGTTTCCCATCGAATCATGATCCCCCTGCATCGTCCTCCTCACCTTCAGGTTTGATGGATTCTGCTCAGATGACGGCGCTGATGGAGGAGCAGACGGACAGTTTTGTTCCGGTCCGCTTCATTTACTCTTGAACCGAGACATCTCAGTTCATCTGGAAAACTGCAGGAAGATGAAGCCGAAACGCTGCCCTTTTTTTTTTCTCTTTTTTTTTATTACCCGCGATCTTCAGAGAAACACACACACACACACGGAGGAAACAATAATATCTACAGCGGCTGCAACAAAAGACACACAACTGGCATTTTTAATACAAACAGCCGCGCCGACGGAGCCGAGAGGAGGCGCCGCGGGAAGATTAAAACGGACAGGATGAGCCGGTGGAGATGAAAAGAGGCGAGAAGGAAGGAAACGGAGAGGGAGGCGAAGCTGTGATGCAAGAGCTGGAAAGGAAGAAGGAGAGCGAAGATGAGAGACGAAGAATTACAAATAAAAAAGAGAGATATGTGTGTCAGAGAGTTAAAGCAGGAGGAAGTAGAACAAGTAGGAGTCAGACAGATAAAGAAAGTCAGCTTATTCTCCTGCAGAGGTTCGAATTCTGCTTTTCTGTCTCAGTTGGTGTTGAAGTGATTTAGAGTTCAATTCGGTCTCGGCCAGCTCTGGCTTTGATAAAGTGGCTTTGACTCAGCGCCTCGGTGCATTCACCATCTTTAAAGTGAGCAGATTTACTGCTTTATAGCGTTTACTGTCTATTGTCTAAGCGTCTGTACTCGTCTCTTTCTTTCCGCGATTGCAACGTCAACCACGGTCCCTTCAAAAACATGTTTGCGTGCTGCCAATTTACTTTGATTGAGAGGAAACAAACTGCAGTCACAGGGCGTCGTCGCTTCCCCGGGTTTCAAAAATGTTGGAAAAACTTTCTGTAGGGTAGATAAGTTTATACAGAAGTACACAGGACAATTTCGTCATCTTTTTTGGGCAGTTTAATGTTATTTTGGGGCAATTTTTTTTGTGTCATTTCGAGCACATTTTCTTACTTTTTGTGCAATTTTAGAGTAATTTTAGCTTGCTTTTTGTCATTTTAAATATTTTAAAATCACTTCCGGCAATTTATTTTACTTTGGCTAAGTTTCTAAATTTTGGACTATATTTTCCTATCAGTAACAATTTTAGTAGTATGGTCAGTAAACCTGTCATTTTGGACAAGCTTATGTCGTTTTAGACAGTTTTGTTTATTTCTGCATAGTATTATGTCGTTCAGGTCAATTTTGCAGACATTTGCACGTGTTTTTGCCAAGTTTAGATCCATTTTGGGCCATTTCTTAGTAATTTTTGACAGACTTATGATATCTTAGACAATGTCCAAGTCATTTTAGGCAAGTTTATGTGTTTTGGACAATCTTACAGTCATTTTGTACAGTTTATGCTACTTTGAGCTAGTATCAAAGTTATTTTGGACAGTTTCAATTTATTTTGGAGATTCCTATGTCTTTTGGACAATTGTTGAGTCATTATTATTATTTTGAACCACTTTTTGTCATTTTGGACAACATTTTTACCATTATTGACCATCTTTGGTCTGTTCGGCCATCTCCCAGCTGAACCACAATTGAATTTAGGTGTTTTGTTTTCAAAATGTCATAAATGTAAACAAACCGGCAGATAAATATGCAAAATATTCGCTCAGGCAGTGAGTATCCCTGGAATGAGAAACCTGATGCAGTTAAAAAAAAATGTTTATTCTTGGTGGCAAATTTCTCTGTCAAACTGAAAACAACAAATGATTCTTTCTAAAAATCAATATATATAAAGAACTATACAGACATGATGTGCAATAAACCATAATTCTCTTTTAGGGATGAACTGTGGAGTTCCTCAGGGATCAGTTTTAGGCCCAGAGTTATTTATTGAGATCTTGGCATCATGTCAAAACTGTTTAAAATGTATATGTCTCTCAGGTGCTAAAGACTCATTTTAGTCTGGAAAGTACATTTGACAGAGTTGAGCACAAGTGGTTAATACAGTGTTAAAATCAAAGGAATAGATGAGATAAATCAAAATCAGTTGCAATATTATTCCATAGATGGCCTAAGAAATACTAATAAAGGTCAGATTTTCTCAGAACAACCTCCAGTGAGCCTGAAAAAGCATCATGCATAGAGTCAATTATTGTAAATACTTTAGTGTTACAACATGTAGTTTATGTATTTTGAATGAAAAATGTCTAAATGAGACCATGCAGTGGCATTGTAGCTCATTAGCTTGTGTTCATTTAACGTTTTAGCTGGTTAAATGACCATGAGTGTCAATCTGGTCATGAGAAACTCATGAATCTTAACACGTTTAGCGGAACAAAATGAATTTCCGAAACGACCAACCCTGAAATCATCCTGACAGCGTTGAGGTCAAGGGTCAGAGCATCACTGGAGCAGAATAATGACAGTCACCACAGAGCGATCGAGTCAGGAACAAACCTGGAGAGAGACGGAAAAGATTCAGAACTGAGAGTGTTGTTGAAGTGAGAAAGACTTAAAAGTGGTGCGAGCGACCTGACTGAAGAGATTTTCAGCAAAAGAGAACTTAAACCTCCACCGTGATCCACCAGAGTTGCTTGTAATTCGTCAGCAGTGATTGTTGCCTGTAATAAACATCATAATGTTTGTTTGGTCCCAGAGGCTGATGGGAGAGGACTCGCTGTTTGTCCTGTGCGCTGTGCTCGGCAGCACAGCAGCGCAGGAAAGTTGGAACAAGTTTGGTGATTATCCTCTATTAGCGTCAGTGAGGATTACATCACGAGTCTTATCGGTCGCTCGTCCTGCATCTGATCAGCTTCTGTTAACATCAAACCCTCAGACACAACACAGTCCAGTCACACGTCCTCGTCCTGCATCTGCAGCGTCTTCAGCAGTGGATCACTTCAATAACGGGACTCGTGCAAGAACGTGTTCAGATTGGCGTCCTAAAATGGTTTTATTTCTGTCAGTAGAATAGAATAGAATAGAAAAGTACTTTATTTATCCCAGGCCTGGGAAATTACTGTTTTTTTTTTTCTTTTGTTTTGTTTTTGTTTTCTTTCTTTCTTTCTTTTTTTTAATTACCGTTTCCGTACGAGAGTCTTATAAAGGAGTGGATTAAGTTCTTCCAATAGAAGACCCTAAAAGTTGTTTAGATTTCACTTACAAAGGTGTTTTTGAATTGTGTCTTTATGTGATTGTTTAGAGTCTCTTTTCTTGGTTCTTTGTGGTTGTTTTTAACTGATGTGGTCGTTTTGAGGTTTGGGGTCATTTTGAGTCTTTTTTTTTTTAGGTCATCGAATTTCTATTTGGGCTTCTTTTGAGTTTCTTTTTAGTCATTTTGTATATTTGTGATTGTATTTAGCTATATTTTTGTTCATTTTTTAAAGTCTTCCAGTGGTTTTGATGCCCTTTGGAGTCATTTTGTTTGTTCAGGGTTGTATTGAGCTTCTGTTTGGTCATTTTTGAGTCCATTTGTGGTTGTTTTGAGTCTCTTTTTGGTCATTTTGAGTGTCTTTGGGAATATTGGGTGTCTTTGTAGTTGTTTTGACTCTTTGTGGTCAATTTGTGTCTTTGCAGTTGTACTAAGCTCTTTTTTTGTCATTTTGAGACTTTTGTTTTTTTTTAACTTCTTCTGGTTTTAGGTCTCTTTGTCAGAGTTTTGTGTCTTTGTGGTTGCTTTGTGTCTCTTTGTTTATGTTTTGAGTTTCTTTGTGTTTGTCTTGAAGCTCTCAGGCGTCCTTTTGAGTTTATTTGTGGTTATTTTGTTGTTTTTGTGGTCATTTGGAGTCTCTGAGTGGCACTTTTAAGTCTCTTTCTGGTCATTTTGAGTCTGTTTGGGGTTGATTGACTGTCTTTGCAGTCATTTTTACTCTCTTTGCGGGTGTTTACTTGACAATGTTCAGCAGATAGAAATGTGACAGTGTCAGATTGGTGGCGTTAGGGTGATTTTAGGGTTTGCTTTGGACACATCTAGTGGATAAACCAGAGGTAGAGCCATTTAACTCCAGTTTGAAATCAGGGGTTTGGGTTTTAATCTGGAAGTGTTATAGCAGCTGCCTACTTGCATCCATTTCAACAATTATCTATATTTTTATTTACGTTATTCATCATTATTATAGACTCTTTTTAAAATTATTATTACAACCTCAATTAGCTTCTTCAAGTGTTGAGCCAATGGCAGTACACTTCTTCATCTGACATTGTCTTCCATCATTGTGCCGTTACAGTGCACATTTGTATTATAGTCTTGGTATTTATTTAAGAATTAAAGAGCATATGCATGATGAGCTCGAGCCTCTTCAGTATCTTGCTTTCCTCAGTTGCGGAACAGTGGCGGTGATAAAAGTTTTAACGTAATCTAACTTCTGGATCTACAGAATTTTTAACTCCTGTGAGACCAAAGCAGACATTTTGGGTTTTTTATTGGCCTCAAACCCGGTGTAGAAAAACCACCACAGCCTGACCTCAGTCCGGCTGATCGAAGCATAAAAACACAGGAGATATTTTTCAGAGCTTCACTCGACTGAAAATCTGTGAGCTGAAGTGAGTTTAGCTTCTCAAACTTTTGCTGATAAGTGAAACATTTCCTCCAGGGAAGGAGACGGGGATAGAGAGCCAGAGAATGAAGGAAGAATGGAAAGAGTTGGAGAGGAAAAGGAAGTTTAACAGCTTACATAACTTCAGCTGAAGACAGAAAAAGATAGAGAAGTGGCTGCGGAATATTAAAAAATGGAGACAGAAGAGGAAGATTCAGGTAGAGGTGACTCCAGATAGTGTAAAATCCAAACTTTTTCTACAATGGATACACGGATATTTAAATAATCCTCCTTTTTACTAGTATGGGCAGTAAACCTGTCAGATTTTTGCAATAAAGTCAAGATGGAGTACGCTGTTTGTCAGATGACAAGAATTTAGACACCGGCAGATAAGCTTTAACCCTCTGGGCTTTGATCTACAGCTGCGATCAGCAATAAGAAGCCGTGGCATATCAATAGATCGTCCCCTAAACGCAGTACTGACTCCAGAGGTGTAGTCTTTGTGATTTATAATTTCCTGGTGAAAGCCTCACATCCCTCCCTCTCTTTAGATAACATTTTCTTTAAGAAGTAATTGATTTTTAGAGTAAAAAATGTCAGAAAACAGAGGAAGATGCCATCATTTCTCCCTGAAACCCAAGTTAACGTATTGAAATGTGTGTTCTGTCTGAGCTGCAGTCAATAATACAAATATTTTGAGTTCAGTATCTGAAAAACAGCAAATATTCACATTTAAAAAGCTTGTGAAAGGGATTTTTTGACATTGACTTTACCCTTAGAACCCACTTTGCACCCAAATTCACATTCCTTCTTTTCAGTTGAATTGCTCCCCAGGTGTTTATTCCAGCGAGGTTTAATGAACGTCAAATGAAACCGCACAGCTTTACCTTTCCGGTGATGCCAGTTACTTGTCTGTGTGACAGAATGTTACAGAGAAAAGCGGGTTTAAAAATGAAAACATTTGCCTGGTTTGATTCTACAAGTCAGCTCCAGCATATGTGAAAAAAAAACAAAAAAAAAACGGTTTTGTTTTTTCTGTGCATGTTTTTACAAAAATTGTTTTAAATCATACAACATCCCAACATCATGGCTCTGATACTGCCAGATTTTAGAAGTCTTTCCTACAAACTTAGAAAAAAGATAACTCAAAATACCCACAAAGACTCGAAACAACTACAAAGAGGTCCAAAATAACCACAAAAATGACAGATAAGAGGCTTGATACAACTTCAGATACATAAAGTGACCACAAAGAGATATAAAACAAACCCAACAAGACTCAAAACAACCTCAAAGAGACTCAAAAATGAACACAAGGAAGCGCAGTACAATCACAAATATACAAAATGACCAAAACGAGACTCAAAACAACCACAAAGAACACAAAGCTGCGTGAAAACAAACCAT
Organism: Stegastes partitus; assembly: GCF_000690725.1. Taxonomy (NCBI): domain Eukaryota; kingdom Metazoa; phylum Chordata; class Actinopteri; family Pomacentridae; genus Stegastes; species Stegastes partitus. The sequence continues at coordinate 303,774 of NW_007578716.1, forward strand.
ATTGGTGACCAAGATAAGAGCTTCGAAACCAAAGAAAAATTGATAGAGTTTCCTTGAATATAGCCTCATTACTATTTTCAACTAACTAATCATTTCAGCTGTACTTTACTTAATGGTTTGTGGGTGTCTGGGTAAAAAATGAAGCTTTCACATGTGCGGACGCCGCCGTCTACAGTTTGTTTACACGTGAAACCAGTTGCTTGTCAACTCGAAGTAAGTTCTGCCTAACCTGGCATTGTTACTAAAGCAGAAAGTTCTACTTACTTTTCCATCCCGATGTTCGGCCAACATTTGCAGACACACACACACACACACACACACATGCACAGCCATTCAAATTAACAGTCTGCTCCGCTCTCAGGCTCATTATAACCGCTATTATTCCTCCATCATCTTCACACAGGCCAAAGCGTCTTGCCTCCATACCTTTAATAACTTCACCAAACCTCCCCTGCGTGGGCGTTAAGCATCTGCTGCCGTCTTATTGGGCCTTCGGGGTTGAGTTTACAGCTGTTACCTGGTGCAGGACTATCGCTGCCGTCAGGTTTAAACTCATGTAACGGCTGTCTGGTGCCTCGAGAGCCGGGTTTCGCCGAGAAAGGAGGGAAATGAGGCGCTTCGGTCGTCGGCACCTCGCCGCTGTACGACTTCATCACGGCGAGCTCGCAGTCGTTTATACTAATTAAGTCTGCTGTTTCTCAGCAAGGTTGAATTTATGGAAATAATTAAAAGTTACTTTCTGCAGACTCATTTTAGCTTTGACTTTAATCCCGCCGCCTGCAGCACCACTGGCGGTCTTAACTCACGTCCTAAGTCTTTTAAGACGAGTCTAAATCAAGTCCAGAGTCATGAAAGACAAGTTTTAAATGATTAGATTGAAGTTTTAAATAATTTTGAATCAAGTTAAAATCAGTTTTCAAGTCATTTTGGATAAATCCTGATGAAGTTTTAAGTCATTCGAAGACAAGTCAGATTCTCGTCCTGAGTTTTTATCAGTCTCAAGACAAAAACAAATAAAATTTTGAGCGATTAGATTTGTTTAAGCTCACTAAAGACAAGTTTCCACACATTGAATTAAAGTCTAACATCAGTAAAGATGAGTTTGAAGTCCAAATCCCATCCAAGTAATTTTCCATCCAAATCCTTCAAGCCAATTTAGTCACCGAAGACAAGCTTATACGATTGAAGACGGGTTTTGGGTCATTAAATTTAGGTCTTTCATAAAAAGGGCAAGTTTTAAGTCATTAAATTTAAATTTAATGTCATTGAAGACAAGTTTTGGGTCATTAGATTTTATTCTTACATCATTGAAGAAAAGTTGCAGGTCAACAGATTTAAGTCTTGCACCAGTCCAATAAGTTTCACTTCATGTCTTGAGTCATTTTGAATAAATCTAACTGAAGCTTTGAGTCCCAGGTCTTTTGATTTGTGTTTCGAGTGAGCCTTAAATGATTTTTTATACCATATGTCCAAATTTGTTTTAAGTCACTCAAAAGAATTCCATATCAAGTCTTGAGTTCAAGATTTCAGCCAAGTCTCAAGTCATTTGAGACAAGTCTACGTCAAGTCTTAGGTCTAAATTAAGTTTCAAGTCACAGAATTATCAGAATTACAGTTAAATCTGAAATAGTTTTGGATAAGTCTGCGTAAGGTTATATATAATTTAAGTGTCGAGTGCATCTTAAATCAGGCCTTCAGTTATTTAGGTTTCGAGTCAAAACTGAAGTTGTTTAAACCAAGTCTCCAGTCTTGTTTGTTTTGTTTCAAATCAAGACAAAACCAAATCAAGTCACAAGTCCTTAAAGACAAGTGTGGCGTCATTAGATTCACATCAAGTCTTGAGTCAATTTGCATGAATACCCTTAAAGTCGCAGGTCATTTGATTCAAAACCTGAGTAAGATTCAGGTCAAACATTAGGCCTTTTATGGGGCGCCTCTATGGCTCACCTGGTTGAGCTGGCGTCCAATGTGGAGGTCATGAGTTCGAATCCCGCTCATGACCCTTCCCCCCATTCTTCTCCCCTACTTTCTTGTCTCTCTCTCACTAACACTATCCAATAAAGGCACAAAGGCCAAAAAAATAACTTAAAAAAAACAAAACAGTAGGCCTTTCAGCACAAGTTAGAAATCAAATCTTAAATCTCAAGCTGATTAAGTCAAAGTTTCACGAAACTACATTCAGGTCTCGAGTCTGCGTGCATTTGATTCAGGTCTTCAGTCCCACAAATCTCAAGTCGTGTAATAGTTTCAATTCAAGTCTGTAAATCTGAGCCTCTTTTCAACCTAAAGGTCTGAGTATTCAGAGTTTGGTGATTCGCTGTTTCATACTCTGACCTGGTTCTAGTCCTTTGGGGAAAGTCCAAGTCAAGTCAAGGACTCGTCGTAACTATAAAGATGAAAGCAGCTTGTTGTCTGAAACTGTCCTGAAACAAAGCCTGCGTGTCAACAGTGTGAATGCACGGTGGTAAGGCACGGAGGCCGTGAATGTTCTCCGTTGAACGTAAAGCTCCTGCAGCCATTTATACATTGTAATTACATTTCACAGCCTTTCAGACCTTTTAACGCCTCCACTGTGGCGAGAACACGGGAACACAATTCAGCAACAGCGGCGTCTGATAACTTGGCTGTATTTTATAACCGACTGAATGAGTCTATTTCCGTCCCCTCCTCCGAGTCGCTTCCCCGCTACACGAAGCGAGGCGTTCAGGTGCCCGAGAGCATTTCGGGATTTATAGCGGCTCACCGTCGCAGCGACCTCCTCCTGTTCTCTCCTCACTTACAGCTCAACCCACGCTGGTGGAAAAAAAATAAAAAATAAAATAAATGCAGCTCGAGAGACGGAGGGAAGATGGCGATGGGGAGAGAGAGAGAGAGAGAATGAGTGATAAGGGAGATAAATATTGAGTGACTGAGGGGGTGGACGAGTTAGCAAATACGTGAGGTGGAGAGAGGTAAATATAGAGTGAACGAGGACAGGGAAGCAGAATGATTTCATAATAAATCCAAGCATGTAGAGTTTGTTTAATGTGCTCTAAATATTCTACAGCTCCTCTTCTCTTATGTAACTCATTTACCTTTACCTCTGGTTGATGTGATGTGTATTTAAACTGTGATATAAATACAGTGTACATGAGAGAGAAAGTAAAGGGACGATAAGGGTTGTTTCTAATGGGGAAAATGTACAGAATATGACCAAAAGTAGGTGGATAGACAAGTCTTTTTAAGTATAACGTCAAGTCTCTTGTCACTTGTCTCTCAAGTTATGTCTGAAGTCATTTGAAACAAGTCTTAGACCAGGTCTAAAGTCTCGAGTCAAGTCTAAACACATCTGACTCAGGTCAAGTTTTACTGATCTGTGAAGTGAGTCCTTTGCAGAAACAAATCTCAAGTCATTTAATTTAGACTTTGAATGAGTTTTAGTCATTTTGATTCATACAAGTCTCAAGTGTTTTGATAAGAGTCTAAGTTCAGGTCTTTCACCATTTCAGTACCAAACCGATTAATTTTGATTAGGGCATTCAATTAAGTATGAAGTCATCTAAGTCTCAAGACGTGTCTTACTTAAATTGAGTCAAGTCTTATTGCATGTAGGAATCAGGTCCTTTGAGACAAGTTGAAGTCAAGTCCCAAGTTGTCTCAGGTCATTCTAAATGAAGTTTTTACTCCTGTGTTGTTCAATTCAAGATTTCAGTAAGTTTTAAGTCATTGTAAGGCTCAGGTCAGGTCTCAAGCCGTTCAAAACAAGTCTTAGGTCAGGTCTAAAACGGTTTAAATCTCAAGTCATTTCAAATAAGAATAAGTCATTAAAGTCTCAATGCATTTAACTGCAGTCAAGTGTCATGTTTTATAAGATTGAAGCCATGTGATACAAGTCCAAATCAAGTCTCAAGTCATCTTAGATAAGTCTCAATACAGTTTCAACTCCTAAGTTAGTGATATCAAGACTCAATAACTAAGTTTTAAGTCGTTTTAAGGCTCAGGTCAGGTCTCAAGTTATTGGAGATAAGTGTAAGGTCAGGTGTAATACTGTCGAGTTATTTCAATTTAGTATTGAGTCATTAAAGTCTTGTAAGAGTTCCATCATTTAAGACAAGTATAAATCAAGTCTCAAGTAATCTTAGATAAGCCTAAATAAAGTTTAAAGTCCCACTTTTTAAGGTCAGTCCTAGAGCTATTTAAGATAAGTCCTAGACCAGGTCCCGAGTCATTTGGGACTCAAGTCAGGTCTTAAATTATTTAATAGAAGTCTTAGGTCACATCTGGAGTTGTTTGCCTCAAGGAGTACGCCTTTAAAGTCCCAAGTCAAGTGTCAATGCATTTGACTCAGGTCAAGTTTTGAGTTTTGAGTCATTCAAGAAGTCCAAAAGACCAAGAATGTGTGGTTCAGCGTTTAGTCTTTTGTATTGAATTTTACTGTTTGTGTAAACACTGTTTTCCTTCTGAGTCAAGGCGGAGGGATAAAAATACAGGCATACTATATGTACTCCAGATTTACTCTGAGCCATGCGCTCTGCTCTTTCGAACACTACATTTTGTGTGTGCATGGGCGGATGTGTTCATCCAAGTTTAAGAGCCAGTGTGGTCTGCACAGTCATGATTGCACTGCATCTGCTGAGGTGCACAACAAAAAGCAAATGTAAGAGACCTGAGTAACGACTGAGAGCTATTAGTGCAGATAGACGGAGCGAAAAAGCATTTTCAGAAATAAGAGGAACAAAAAGTAAAAACAGGCAGCAGATGAATTAATGGCAAAGAGAGAGCAGTTCATTTAGAGATGGCAAAATGAATACGTAATTAAGAGATAAAAGACTAAGAGAGAGACGCTTGGAAACTGAGTCTATGAATAAAACTGATTAACGGTGAATCAGAAAAGGTCAGTAAAAGATGAGCAGGTGAAATGATTTTTCAGTTTTATTAAACAAGAACAAAATTCTTAAATAAATGGCCTTTTTATTTTATACGTTTTTTTTTTTTTGTTGGTTTTTTTTCTTTTTCCCCTTAATTACTCAGGTGGAAAATGTTTTTGCCAATACATGCAGAACGTGATAAAAAAGAGCTGGAAACACACTGTGCCAGATAAATAGGGATGTGGGCTCAGCGTGATCAGACTGATGAATGGTTCTGTCACAGATCACAGCAGTTTGAAAAACAAAGCACCTTTTCATTCTCTGAAATGTTTCTGGGGAAATATTTGGCCACCTCCAGGAACATCACGCCAGCTCCAACTTCCTGGTGATGGTTTATGACTCTACGTCGGTTCGTTGGAGCGTCGCCAAAAGTTCCGTCTTTTGTTTTGTTTTTTTTGCCTTTCGATGGAAAAATGAGTCACGAAGAGCTCTGGCTGACACTGAAAAAAAAAAATAAGAAGGTGCCAGAACAACTCAAAATAACTGTTGAAAGACTTCTAATTTTGCTTGTGGGTGTTTTTGTCCTCGGGAACGGAGATGTTGGTCCATCTGTCCATCAATTTCTTTAAAGGCGAGCAAGTGCAAAACTACTGCTAAAATGCGCATGGAATTAGCTGAACATTTTTAAAGTTCCAGATAGAGAAAGAAACCAAGACAAGACCCAAACTTTCAAGATCAAAGCAGGGCCGGTTTGAGTTAAGACCAGTGAAGACCTCACACTACTTGAAATATAGTCATTTTCAATGCACAACAGATACTCGTACACTGAAACATATTATGTACAGGGGTACCCATACCTGTTAACATCAAAAGCTACTGAGCCCAATCATAAGAGTGGGATCGGTACCTATCATGCAAAAGCTTTGAAGTGAATGGCACAAATCCATACCCGGTAAGAGTCACCGGATGTTCTATAAGGGTGTAGAGTCAGTTTCCTCCTATTCTTCCAGCCTAATTAACACTTGTTTGCTGGCCTGAAGTCATTAAGCCTCATAGAAGTCTCGGTCACAGTGCTCCTTTACAAACTAAACTCCCATAATACTCCTCCGGCTACTACAGTATTAAACAAAACTAGTGGTTTAACCAGGTAGCACAGCTAATCTCCAATGCTTAAAGTGTGCATTATCTATGGAAGTGATATAAGCAGATAGGGTTAGGTTTTTGAAATTTGTCTCGATAACTTAGGCTTAGGGTTAGGCCAATTGCAACTCTTGTCATGCTCACTGGAAGTTCGGTTATGTCAACAAGTCAAGCACCAACAGTGATGAGCGCTGACTCCTAAATGACTGTGTTGTTGTCTCCACACTACCCATACTACCCCTCCATACCACCCATGTGTAGTTCCTGTACTGTGAGTCTGGTCATGCTGCATTGGAGTGCCTACAAGCCACACTTGGCCCAGAGTTCAGGATACATTATAGGACATTATAATAGAGCCCTTTAAATTCTAAGGAGCCCGTCTTCTTTAGGACCGCTGTCAGGACAAACTGTAACTTTAGGCATCAATGAAAGTTCACATTTCCAGGAAATGCTTCACAACAAAATAACTGTCAATTACTTTTGCCATTATTTGCTTGTTTGTTTGGTCTTTAGAATGTCAGAAAATGGTTAAAAGTCTTCGCCTGAAGCACAAAATCAAGGCCCGAAAGCAGTAAGAATCCGTCCCTGGCTCCCTCGACTCACCGTTTTAGTGCAGTCATTTTGTGCTGCGCGGCGGTGAAATCCTGATTTGTTGCCCCTTTAAACATTGATTTGAAGGTCAGATCGGAGGCGACAGAGGCAGAGACAGTAAACAGCAGGGACACAAACCCAGAGGAAAGTAAATGGCTTCATTTACTGCAGCGAGCTCTGCACTGCTCGGCTCGCTCCCGGTGTGTACGAGTGTGTGTTTCACGGCCGCCTCTTGTTGCCGTCTGTCTTCTGATTGGACGAGTGTCACCCTTCTTTCTCCTAATTGAGAACCAAACAATGCTGAACACGCCGGCTGCTTCTCCTCAGTCAACCTCTGAAAATCTCTCGGCCTTCAGACTAAATGATGAGCTGGAGATGAACTATGTGACAAAATCTAATTAAGCGTTGTCGCAGCTCGTTATCCGGTCACCGTGGATATTCATCACTGATTAAAGTCCTAGGCAACAGTTACCCACGGCAACCGCCATGCAACTGTGTCTTTTTTTTTTGTTTGTTTTATTTTGCAATTGATGTTTTGTCCTTTTGTTTTGCTTAAATTCTTCCCTGTCCTCCTTCTGTGTCCGTCTCTCTGCAGGGCGGGGTTTGAGCAAGATATCGAGGGCGACCACTCGTTTCACCCCGACAGCTGCCACGGTAAGATAAACCCGACATTTTGCAGCCACAATAACGATGATAGCAGGTGTAATATGAGGTGTAAACAGTGTAAAAGTAAGCAGACTGTAAAACGGCAGCAGCGACCGCGTTTCCGCGGACGGCCTTATCCTGGTTTCGATCATATTTGGGAAGTCTGAGAAGAGAAATCTGGTTCTGAATAACTGATTAGTGCATAGAAAAACACAGGAATCGTGTTTTTCCGTCTATATGTCATGATCATGTCATTCTCTGGAATCGTGCTGCACTCTAAGCAAAGCAGTCCAGGTGTCCTGATCCCTTGATGATTCCTTCAGCTCTTTCTGGGGAATCCTGAGGCATTCCCAGCCCAGAAGGGATCTATAATCCCTCCAGCGTTACCTGCTTCTACCTGCTGATCCTTTCCAGTTAATACGCAGTTAAAACGCCCATATTCTGCACATTTATGGACCCATACTTTCTTCTAGTTGTTACTAGAGTATGCATGTGAAGTGTTTGGACTTTTTTTTGTTGTTGTCATTTTTCCTCATTGTGGTTCATTTTTCACTGCAACATAAAGTCCTGCACCTCTATGGAAACAGAACAACCATGACCAGAAGGAGGGAGAACTCAGAAATATCTCCTTTACAGTGTGACAGTGATAATGCCATAGATTAAATAATTATTTATTTTACCTAAATTGGAAAGTCTTGAATCAATATGTCCAACAAGTGTCCACAAGTAGGGAATTTTTTTTTTTTTTTAATGTCTCTACAAGCTGTTTAACTGTGTACATTTTTGCAACCTCTACAAACTGAGCTCTGCACATCAACTCCAGAAAGATGTTTCACCATGCGGCATGTGTCTGTCAATAACTCGCTCCTCTGTTCACTATTTTTGAGCCATGCTACATTCATTTTAGCGACCTATTATGTTTTATTTTCCTCTTACGCTCTCTTGTTGTCTCCTCTGTGTCGACACTGCCTGTAGTTCACCTGAAAGCTGATTTCTTTTAGTTTTTGGCAGAATCTGGCGCAAATTGTTAATTTTTGGTGATTTTTTGATTGAGACACGTTGAATAAAGTGATTTTAATGATGTAAGAGAATTAAAAACATTTACCCAAAACCTTACTTTAGCCATGATACATTCAAGGACCATCGGAAAGTTGAAAATATCGATGATTCTTTTTGTTTTCTCATATTGTACATTGTGGCAGCAGCTCTGTCTGCTCCCCTTTAGCTCCTGCCTCTTAAAGGCCCTCCTCCTGAACAGTCAAATCAAAGAGGAGGAACATTGTCATAAGCCCAGATCTCTGAGTATAGACATAAATATGTAGCTCTAGCAGAAGCAGCTCAAGAGAGGAAATATCTTTGGATGCTCATTCTTTGTTTGTTGCAAATGTGTTACATGGTGACGTAGATGAGTAGCAGAAGAAAAGCTTGAACTTTAAATGACGATTTTCAGGCAGGTAAAAGTAACTCCTGTTAGTGTGCACTTTATACGTTTTCAAAGCTTTTGCATGTACCAGAAACGCAGCTGTATAACTCACTGAGGGAAAACAATAACCCTGCAGAATGTGGGCTCTTTAACTCCTCCACTGGCCAAAGACTAAATTCCCTTCCTGCATCACTCCAAACATCATTTTCTGCCTCCATTGTTTGTGTTTCTATCTGCAGCAGTATTAAAGGAAAAAAAAAAAAAAAAACCTTGGAAGAGATGTATCTATGCGTCCCAGTTTCCAGAGGTGTGTTGGTGTGCATCTGTTTTTTTTCTTTCTGTATACTGATGCAAAGACAGTCACCGATCCTGCAGGTATCAGTGAACACCTTTCAGAGTCGGTTGCTGCAGCAGTTTTTCGTGTAATCTGTGGTGTTCAGCTCACATAGACGCCTCCTCCCAGGCGACGCAAGCATCCTGCCACAACTTCTCCAAGTCTGGGGAGATGCGTCGCCTTCAGGACAAACTCGGGGAACGAATGTCCTGTCGATTGTTGCAGATTAAAAAAGTGAAACCTGCACATCAGAGCGCGATGAAACTCTGACAATAAAACAGACTATCTGCCAGCGGCGGCAGCGGTGATTGCTGCGAGGCGGAGGCAGGCAGCGTTAGATAACCACATTACACCTGCAGATGTGGGGGCGTGTTGATAAATGAAGGAGGACATATTCAGATTCAGGAAGTAGCACCACCGCAATATAAAAATACTCCACTGCGAGTTAAAGGTTATTACTACTGATGGATTAATGTGGGGGCAGCAGCGGAGCCACAGAATACTTGCCAAGACTAAAACTACGCCGCTGTCGGCTTCTTCCGCTCGACTCCTGCTTGCGTTTCAGAACCAGAACTATTCTATTCATGTAAACACACACTCTTATATAAATATGGTTTTGTGCAGTAAAATCTGACTTCAGTTCTGCCTCCTTTTGTGCAGCCGACGTGTTGGCGACGACGAGGAACCAGGAGTCTGCAGCCGACTCCGCCTACGGTAGGAAACTCTTCTTGTTATTCCTGGTTTGGTTGAGTTTGAGCAGCAGAGAATCATGGGAGCGAGAAAGAGAGAGCTCTGTCTGAGACCGAGGGGAATGTGAATGGACAGGTGAAGTGTTTTCAGGACTAGACAGGTAAAAATAAATCTTTATGAGCAGACGACTCACTTGTTTTTGAAAAACCTGAGTCGTACGAGTACAGACGAGAGATTGTGAACTTCAGACGTTTCTGTGAACTCACGAAGCAGTAAAATTCTTGCTGAGGATTCCATATTTCTGCAGACTGCACCGGGCTTTTTTGGAGCATATCTACAAACATCCCTTTCTTTTTCAAAAAAAATAAAAAATAAAACCATGAGGGAAGTTTGCTGCACCAGCTCAGGCAGAGATGGCCTTTACTCTGTTTATTGCTTTCAGTCCTCTATGTAGATTCATTCATGTTGACATTTTGATTATTTTTTGGCATCTTTTTTCATCTTGTTTTGACTTTTATCTTAGTTTTGTCTTGCTTTGTTTGGCCTTTCTATCAGAATGGTATTTTTAACCCTCCGAACCTGGAGTCATTTTTTAGCGTTTTATGCTTCTCTCTCATTTTTACTCACTCTGGCCTCATTTTTCACTGCAATACAAAGTCCTGCACATTTGTGGAAACAGAACAACCATGACCAGAAGTACAAAAACTTCAAACATGTCTTCTGTCCAGTGTGACATAGTTTTAATGTCATATATCATTAAAAAGTTTAAAGTTTTGATTTTTACTAAGATTGGAAGAAAAAATACTGAACTCAACCGTGTCCACACGTGTTACCAACACTGGAGAAAAAAAACACACGATACATAATTTACTATTTAGATTGTTAATTTAATTCCATCCTTGTCTCCTTTCTGCTCTGCGTAAACACAGCCTGCAGCACAACCAAAGGTTTCCACAAAGCAGCGCAGACATTTTTGTTTTTT
>NW_007578716.1:315695-326071 GCF_000690725.1 Stegastes partitus
AGCCTTTATTATCGTTCAAAGTGGAGAGAGAGACAGGATTTATGGGGAGAAGAGTGAGGGAAGGACTGGCAATAAATGGTCACGGCCCGACTCGAACCCACGACCTCTGCGTCAGGGACTACAACCCCTGTTCATGGGCCGCCCGCCCAACCTGCTGAGCTATTCGGACGCACTGGGCCTGTTTCTTTATGTAAAACATGGAACATAACATATATATCTGTGATTTTACTAGATGTTATCAATACAGGAAAAATCTGTAAAATAACAATAAATTGTGCAACAACATAAGAGTTAAAAATGTTTCACGGCGTATGTATGCAGGGATGGATGAGTGGATTCGTATTTAGGTCAGTTCTCTGCTTGTCCTTGTTCTTATCTGTTAGCTGCAGTCAGGTAGCTTCGTACTTGTTCCGTCTCTGGCAGATGAGAGTGCAGCAGACTTATCAAACACCAGTAAACGGTGAATTTCCCTGAAGATGCAAATAAAATCAGAGGCGAGGGCAGAAACGCGATGTCCGACTCAGCAGGAGGAGGCCGAGAAACTTCGCCTCCCTGACCGGACCCGTCCGCTAAAAAGCCCAGACTCCACCGGAAGAAATCCCGTTATTAGCGCTCGATTGACTCGTGTTGATGTACAGTAGCTCCTCGCTCGGTTTGACATCATTACCCTCCGCTAGATTACCATTCAGCAGATCAAAGCGGCGCCTCGCTGAGCTGCCTGCTCTGTATTCACGGCCGCCGCTCGCCTGCTACCTGACTGTCAGGAGTCCTGCTTGTAAACCAGCCGAGGTATTGTCATTCACAGAGCGACAGCAGACCCACGCAGTGAATCCCATTAAGGCTCCGTAAGCTGCATTACTGTGATTAAAGCCGGAGAGAGGGGCGACGGGGAGACAGACGTTTCTGATATGTGGGCTACTTGACACGAGCTGAGTTCGTCTTTCAGGAACACTCGACGCGAACTGAAGAGGCTGCATCGCGTCAGCACTTACAACAGCAGTGATGAAGAGGAGGAAGGCGAGCGGGGCAGGGTCACGGCGCTGAACGGAGAGAAAACGTTAAATGCTTTGTTGTTCTTTTTTCAACCGCACACTAAAAACACTGTTACAGAGTTAATCCAGCTCTGAGTGATGTCCTTGATGAGCCTTTTCAAAGTCAACCGCTGCCTCTGTTTGACTGTCATGGCTTTTTTTTTTTTTTTTTTCTTCCTTCCCTCGGCTCAGAACTTGTTGCAGGTTTCTCTCCCAGCAGCTCCGATGCTATCAGAGGCTGCAGCTCCTAAACTAAACACCCCGAAGTCCACGGGAGCTTTTTTTAAAGAGCAGTGAATGTCAGAGCCGTGGTCCTCGGAGCTTAGAGAGCGGCTCGTTTTGTATTCTACCACTTAACTTAATTGCATACACCTGGCATCGAAATGAGGCCCCTGTTCACTGACTGGAATGAAAAGTACCTGCTTAAGAAGGAAGACGACAGTGGAGCTCTGAGAGCCGAGGAGCAGAAAAACTGGAGTTCAGTGAAAACCAGTGAACTGAAGGGTTTAGAACTGGAAGAGATGACAGAAATGAGGATCGAAAATCTGCAGAAGCTTAAACCACGTGACTCAAATCAGGATTTATTTGCTTCGAAGCCAGTTTCTGGCCCTTTTGTTTTTTTTTTGCTCCTGTCACATTTTGACTCACTGTGAGCTCCATCAATACTGCATAATATTTAGCATAATATTTTAATTGCATTTTCACATTTAGCTAAACTGAGCGCTGCTTTCACTTTATTGCTGTGATACATTCCTGCTGATGTTCATGTTTTGCCATAAAAATACGTCCTAAAACAATCTTTACCTGGGTCCAGAGCATCTACAGAGGCTAAATATAAATTATTATTGAGCCAAAATGTTTAATTTGCTAAATACCTGCTTGGTGATAGACACTGCGGTTTACAGATGTTCCCTAAACGCCTCACGTGCAGGCTACAGCAGAAGCTTCTCGTCTAAGCTCAGTCACTGCTGCAGCTGTGAGACCAAAAATGAGCTTAAAAAGAGTGAAATCACGCATTCTAGTGTCAAATTTACTGAAGATAAAGCGTCTACATGGGCTGTTTTCTAATATATTGCATTCAATCGTGTTTAATTATAAGAAGCCCAAATCATGAACATTTCATTCACTGTTCAGTGTACGCAGTCCAGTGCAGTGAGTAATGTCCAGACCTGTACATCAGGGAGACTAAACAACTGCTCCACAAGCGCATGACTCAACACAGAAGAGCAGCTCCTCAGGACAGGACTCAGCAGCAGTCCACCTGCATCTCAAGGACAAAGGACACTCATTTGAAGATAATAATGTACAGATTTTGGCCAGAGAGGACAGATGGTTTGAGGGAGGGGTGAAAGAAGACATCTGTGTCAAACTGGAAAGACCATCCCTCAACAGAGGTGGAGGTCTGAGGCATCGTCTCTCACCTGTTTACAACTCAGTCCTGAGATCTCTCCCCAGGAAGATGAAACCACATCTCGCCCTAGCCGCCCCTGATGCTCCTGTCTGTGTCTGTGGGAGGGGTAGCGCTTCCGATTCCGATGGGGAGGGGCCACAAACCCCCAATTGAAACCAAAACTCAGGTGTTAATGGCTCCTTTAGGATATAAGTATCTGGAACTCCCAACGAGTCAGTCAGAACTGATGAAGCCTCTTTGATGAGAGGTGGAACGTCTTCAAGGAACTCAAGCAAGTCCAGTTGCTACGATTAAACTACCAGAATAACCATGACCTGGATGACTGAGAATCTTCACAGACATTAACTGTGCCGCTTTAAAGCTTCTTTTTGCAACCAAGTTGTCCTTTTGTAATATTTTTCTCTCCCTTTGCTGTGCACATGTGGAGCCTGCGTGTCAACAAACTGTCTTTAAATACATTTTCAAAACCTCCTCATATCCAAGAACCCTTAAATGGGAATAAATTATGTTCTGGAGACATACTTCTCTTGTAGATCAGTCATGGAAAATGAGCGAGTTTTCTTTTTCTGTCGAGCAGAAGAAACAGTCGTAGCGTGATGCGTCTGAATTAATTCGCCCTGCTTCACATAAAAACTCAGCCAGCAATGCCGTATCTACACGAATTGACTTAACGCGGCTCGTTGTGACGATGAAACAGTTTGAAATCCATCCCTGGGGAAACGGATAGGATGCTGGGACTCGCCCTGATGAGCAACATCTGGAAGCGCACCAGTAAAAGCCAGTAAAATACTCACTGATTGCAGCTTTAATGTGATTTCTCTCTTTTTTTTTTAGATTGCATTCGTCCCGCTGTAATGTTCGCTCTCTGAATTTGCACATTCAAACACTCGGCTGGAGGACAGGAATATTAACACGCTCCCACACAAGCCGAGCTCAGGTGTGTTTATGGCGGCGCTGCAGCGTCACCTCGACCTCTAATTTGCCTCCTTAATCACTGAAACAGCAGCAGGATGCGAGAGCCTGCAGTCGCTCACACACCGGGTTATAAAACAATGACTTCCAGCCTGAATTCTCCCTTTTATAAATACGCCTTTGCCGGCTGAGCTGCTCCTCGCTGTGCGGTGATTAGCCTCGACTGACTGACGTGATTACAGGCATGGCAGATGTAAAGCAGCGGGGAGACTCAAACGATGCTGCCGGATTAATTTTTATACTTCTACGGGATTCATCTCTCGACTCGTGCTAATTGTGTCGTGATTAACCGTGTCATTTAAGTTTTAGATTTTATTGACGCCCGTGGGGATTACCCAGGGAGTTAATGGCACCGTAGCACAATAAAAAAGCGGCCTCGGCGCGCACTCCTAACCGCGCTCATTCTTCACGCTTTCATTGTGAAACTCGGGTTCAAACACGCAGCGATTAAGCCGCCGCTGAATGCTGCCGCTGTTATACAGTAGGACTGACAGCAGGCACTTCCTCCGTAATGGCGTCGGAGGCATTAACTTCATGGTGTTGGGCAGCGGGGCATGAAGGACTCGGAACACAATGAATGACTGATGTTTTAGCCCGCGTGCTCCCGTATTCATCCGCCGCGCTACGCTAGAGTGGCTGTCGTTACTGTAATGACATCGTTTGGCGGGGAGCTATTCCCGTAATGACGTTTTCGCTGCAAATTGGTTATTTAATGTACTGCGAGGGAGGCCCCCGCGGGTTTAGTTTTGGCTCTGAATGGACATAAATTGGCCATTATGCTGCAGTGTGCTATTACAGGGTAGTTTTTTATTAGATGAGAGTTGACATTGTGCAGAATAAGTTCTGCAAATGCAAATTATGATGGTTCTTGGATGACATGAGCGCTGTCTGCGCGCTGTCTGTCTGTGACCTTTGCATTACTTACTGTAATGCTGCTGATCCAGGAAATGAAGTTTATTCTGCCGCCCGGCTCCTGAGTGTCAGGTTTAATAATGAACAATTAAAATGGGCTTTGTGTCCTTAAAGTCGACTTGTCGGGAAGTTGAGACCGACAGACCGAGTTTACAGTGTTTTCACAGATCTGGTTCCTGGACTTTTTCGAGTATTACTTGGCGTTAAGTAACCAAAAGCATGTGGAAACCCCTCTGTACCCTGAGCAGCGTTTTTTGCTCTTTTTACATTTTTCCTCACTGTGGGTTCATTTTTCACTGCAGTATAAAGTCCTGCTCCTCTACGGAAATGAAACAACTATGATTAGAAGTAGAGAAAACTCAGAAATGGCTTTTTTGCAGTTGGACACAATTACAACGTCATAAAAGAACAAGCAACAAAAGTTGAATTTATTTTATTTATTTAATCTATTTATTTTACAAAAGATTAAAAAGAAAAAAATCAACTGATCAGGAGCAGCCGCTGCGTGTCGAAATCATGACCTTTAGCGTTGTCGTTTCATGTCTTTATTTTATTTTTTATTTTTTAATCCAGAGAGATATCTTGCGTCGTCGACCATGTGTCCAGGGAAAGGGAATCTTCTGTTTTGTATTTAAATAAAAAAGAAAGAAAGAAGAGAGAAAAAACAGGAAGAGGAAGGGATGCAAAGTGGGCTGAGTTTTTTTTTTTTTTTCTCCTCACATTAATTCAATTCAATTCAATTCAATTTTATTTGTATAGCGCATATTTACAACAACAGTCATCTCATAGCGCTTCACAAAGGCAGAGACAGAAACACCCAACAATCCAAAACATCTGGCATCATGGTGGGGGCAGCAGGATACAGAAGGTGAGGCCAGCGGCTGTAGTTCAGGAGCTCCAGATCCAGAGACATCCACAGAGAGAGCAGGCGCAGGAGAACCTCGGGGGGACATTAGTTTTAATAGCAGTTCATACTAAGAGTTTCTAAATATGTAAATTTATTGCTATATATTGCTGTCATTATTTTATTTTTTTTTTTAAGTGCACCATTTATTTCTTCTTTTTTTTCTTTCTTTTGTTTGATTTCTCCGTTTAGGGGAAATACTTGACATATGCGGGGGAAGAAAAAAAATCCTGAGCTGTGGCTCAGGTGGTAGAGCGGTTGTCCTCTGATCGTGAGGTTGGGGGTTCGATCCCCTCCACAGTCGAAGTGTCCTTGGGCAAGACACTGAACCCGAAGTTGCTCCCAATGGCAGATTAGTGCCTTGCATGGCAGCCCTGTCACCATGGGTGTGTGAATGGGTGAATGAGAAAAACATTGTAAAGCGATTTGAGTGCTGCCAAGGTAGAAAAGTGCTATATAAGTGCAATCCATTTACCATTTAGATATTTTATTACTTCCATTTTTAATTAATTTCCATACCTGCTCTGTGTAAACACTGCCTGCAGTTTAGCCGAAAGATCTCTGAATTTGTTTGAGTCACTAACGGCGTCTTATTTTGTTTGTTTGCTTTTTATAGAATCTGGTTAATACAAACAATTTATTATTTTTAAACAAAACATAATTTAAAAAAAAGTAATTTAAGATTTAGGTGATACAATATCTGTTTATATATTATCAAAAATGTATGATTCTGGATCTGGTCAAGCTTTCCGATGGAACAACATAAATGAGCAGCTAAAGAACCCTCGTAAAGTTGAAAATCTGATCAGTTTTTAAAGTTTCTGGCTCTGATGAATGTTGGTTGCAGCTGAGTTATTTGTCGATTCAGTGTTTTTGATTTTTAAATGATATGTGTAGAAGGTGGCAGGCGATGAATCAACATATTGCTCCTGCTCTGTAGCAGCAGTTGGCTTTTCTTGTTTACATTTTTGGATGATTTTAAGCGTTCACTCGGCCTTCAAATTCCTCGGATCTCAGTCCGATGGAGAATCAGTGTGACATGCTGGAAAAGCAGCTCTGATCCACTGAGGCGTCAGCTCACAGCTACCAGGACTGACATAAGTTTCTGCTGAAGTCTTGTCCCTGATTGGACCTTCAGAAGTTTGTTGAGTCACACGAGGAACCTGCACAGCACTAAGCAGCTGGTTTGAATGTTGTAAACGCACCTCAGAGTAAATCAAAAGAAAACATAAAAGTCAAACAATCTAATCTTATCGCTTCCATTACACAAGTAGGTTTCATTGTTTGAAACAGAGAAAAACCTTGCAATCATTTAACTTCATGCTCCGTTAAAATTATTATTCACAGAGCAGAAATGAAACGGCATGAATTAATCATTTGTGTGCACGCATCGATTTCTTTCTCCTCCCTGATACCTGCCGGCCTGTTTACTGTAAACCTCCCTTATTCCCTCCAGCTCCACCAAGGACGCCGGCGTCCTGTGCTGCTCTGAGAACAGCAGCGTATACGGCACGTCAGCTATTAAGAAAAACAGCTTTTTGTTACCCGGCGAGGTTTAATGAGACCGTAAGAGGCTGAGAAAAACACCGTGAACCTGCGGAGGAGCCTGTAATCCTTCAACCTGTTTAAAACCATGAAAAGCAGCAGAGCGATGCGTCAGAGATCAAAGTTTCACATCAAACGCTCCCTGTGAACTTTTCAGTTTGCTGCTCTTTAATGTGAGTTCGTCCCACTGACAGAATCACATTTTAAACACTTTGCAGACATTTGCAACAGTTTAAGTTGAGGAAAACTCTTCCTGAGCGTGAAGGGCGAAGTCGAGAGTGCTTTTCTGATTAACCTTTCCTCGTTTTACGGCTGTTTCTCGGCTGCCGTTGGACGCCGAGCTGCTCCTCTGCAGCAGTTTGGAGGATTTCTGTTGCCTCCGGGGAGACGGCGGTGTGACTCACATCACGTTTGACACAACAGCTTCCTCTGTTTTTAATGACATGAAAGTGAGGCGCTGACATTTAAAGGATACTTAAGAGCTCAAATGCTGCCTAATTGAAGCGTTAAGAGTCTTATCAGTCAACAGCAACAGTCAGCGTGACATTTATTTCAAGGTTCCTACACGATGGCTCGTAATAACTTCTGTGATCCTCTGACTTTCCATCGAGCGCCGTCATCAGGTCAACGGTTTACAGCAGGGGTGGGCAATCCTGGTCCTCGAGGGCCACAATCCTGCATGTTTTAGATGTGTCCCTCTTCCAACACACCTGATTCACATGATCAGGATCGTTATCAGGCTTCTGCAGAGCTTGATGGTGAGCTGATCATTTGAATCAGGTGTGTTGGAAGAGAGAAACATCTAAAACATGCAGGACTGTGGCCCTCGAGGACCAGGATTGGCCACCCCTGGTTTACAGTGTCTTTGGTTTTTAACCAAATACTTGCACCGCTGTTAAGCTAAGAGCATGAAGATGATAAACATGGTACCTGTGTGTTAGCATTTAGCTCGCTACTTTTTGGATTTTTTTTTTTTTAAATTAACCTGATTATTCTTTCAGTTTTTACTGTTTTGGGCTCTATTCTACTCTGTTGCATGTGAACACAGCTTGTAGTTCACCTGAAGACTCAGATTTTTTGCCACATGACTGTTGGTCACAGCTGAGTCAGTCATGGCTTCTCAGTTGTGCCAAGGAGCGCAGAATTTTTACTTTTTTATAGAATCTGGTTCATGCAAAGGTTTTATTTTCTATGATTTATTTATTTTTATTTTTTTAATTAGACATATAAAGTGATTTGGATGTAATATCTTGGTTTTTAAACTTAGATTTGGGTCATTTTCCTAATGGAGCCTCATGTCATATGATAAGTTCAAAGACGGCTCAAAAGTTACAGTTTTAGTCTTTGGTCAATGCAGTCATTTTTTTAAATTATTTTTAAAGTTAACGTGCCCTTTAAATCTGCCAGCAAGTGCTGAGGTTCAGCTGATTAACTAGAAAAAGGTATCTGAGAGCAGAAACACATCATCAGGTTGTTTCAGCTTCCTGCACCAATCTCAAAGGTTTTCTTTTTTGTTTTTCCTACTTTCAGTTGAAGAGGATTTCATATTCAGTTCGGGCAGCAAAATGTAAAGTGACTGTTCCACAAGGCTGTACAACAACAACAACAAGACACAACACAAAACATTCCTTAAAAATTAAAGAAAAATTAGTCTGATTTTTTTTTTTTTTTAGAAAAAATTGTGAAACTAGAGTGCAGTGGGCATTATGAAAGAACCGCAGTCATGTCCAGAAATCTATATATACATCCATCCATCCATCCATCCATCCATCCATCATCTATACACCGCTTAATCCTCACTAGGGTCGTGGGGGGCTGGAGTCTATCCCAGCTGACTCAGGGTGAAGGCAGGGGACACCCTGGACAGGTCACCAGTCTATCACAGGGCTACACTTAGAGACAGACAACCAAGCACACTCACATTCACACCTGCTGACAATTTAGAATCACCAATTAACCTCAACATGTTTTTGGACTTTGTGGGAGGAAGCCGGAGAACCCGGAGAGAACCCACGCTGCACGGGGAGAACATGTAAACTCCATGCAGAGAGATCCTGGGTGTCCTCACCAGGACGTGAACCGGCGACCCGCTTGCTGTGAGGCAACTGAGCCACCTTGCAGCCCCTAAATCTGTATATTTTTTTAAATTATGTATGTATTTTTACATTTATTTATTTTATTATTTAGCATTTATTCAGATTTATTTTATTTTTATGCTTAAATTATATAAATTTAGATTTACATTATTCTGGATTAATAAAATATTTTTATCTTATTTTATTCTATTCTATATACATACAGAGCTTAACAAATTCATGAGACCACCCATCAGTGTAACGTTTATGCAACAGCTGCCCTAAATTAACAGCATTGCTAATAACCAAAATCATTTTTTATGTGTCTGTAGTGGTTAAAACACCAGCATGTAGAAGCTCTTTAACCTAAATGATAGTTTTAATGCTAAAATATAGTTATTATTCTCATCCATTTTTCGATTTCTCTAAAAGAAACTGAAAAAAATAGTAAAGCACATTATTATTTCTTGGTTAAGATGTCAAATTATAGTTATTTACTTGCATTACTGAACAGAAAAATTAGTTGTAGTAGTTGAATGAATTGTCATTCTAATTTGAATAACAGATTAGACAGGTGGTCTGCTCATTTGTTAAACACTATTTACGCTCTGTGCTGCTTTGCTGCTGCTGTTTGAGGATTTGACTCTCATGACTGTTTTGGAGATCGGTGCCTTGCTCAGCAGCACCAGACTCAAGCTGCTGCCGTCATTGAACCGCCAGACCCGTCCTGAGGTCACATTCGCAGCCCGTCAGCGAACACTCCCAGCATGCCGAGCTCACGCGGCCCCCGTCGCTCCTGCAGCTCAGCGGGAAGTGGTTCTACTAAAGGCGCACACTTCCTCATAAACACATTTACACCTACACACTCGCTGCAAAGCTGCGTTTCCTGCCCGAGACCTTGAGATCCAGAGTTGATGACGGAGCAGAAGTGTCAGCTCTGAGGCATCGAGTGTGCGTGTGTGTGGATGGAAAACCAAAGCGCTGCGTCCACGAGTGTGTGTCTGAGGGAAAAGAGGCAGCAGCTCAGTGAAGGAGGTCAGGACGTCTCCATTAGATCCTCTTCTCTGCTGGAGGAAGGGAAAAAAAAAAAAACGAAAGGAGGTGAATGTCCTTTTCACCCGGCTCAGTCCTAAAGAGCTGAATCCCAAAATGCCACATATCCATTTTAAAAAGGAGCCTGCGTGTTGAGTGCAGCTTCATATCAAAGCGCACCGCCTCGGTCCAGGCTTTTTTGTGCTTTTTCTTTGATGCAACATCGCTCACTTGATTTAATATCATCCCTGTGTACGTTCTCTTCTAACTGTTTCTATTACCACATTAAATCCTGACTTTTTCCCCACTTTTATCTGTAATACAAGCAATTTATTTGACAAAATACATCTCTTTAACATCCATCCATTATCTATACACCGCTTTGTCCTCACTAGGGTTGTGGGGGGCTGGAGTCTATCCCAGCTGACTCAGGGTGAAGGCAGGGGACACCCTGGACAGGTCACCAGTCTATCACAGGGCTACACTTAGAGACA
>NW_007578716.1:327361-340947 GCF_000690725.1 Stegastes partitus
AAAAATGTGACAGGAGCAAAAACAGCCAGGAACTGCTTGGGAAATTCAGAAAGTTAAGTTTGATATATTAAGTATTACCTGCATGCCGTGTACAACCTCCACCTACGGCACAGCAGCACTGTCTGCAAGCCAGTAAGAAAATCAACCTTTCACATATTAAAATCAAATATAGATTTTTTAAAAACCATGCAGCGCGTATAATTAAAGAAGTCCCAGCCCTCCTTTGATAATCAGCACCAGGCTAAACTTTTGAACTTCTAATGATGCAGACTGCACCGTACACGGAGTCCAATCAGTTATTCAGTGTCATTATTTAGTCTTTAAATGAAGGAAACTCCACTTCACAGCAATCTCTGCTCGCTTTAATCTAAAGTTCTGACCCGCAGCTTAGCGACGCTCGGAGACAAACTTCATTGTCGGCGTGTGTTTGCAGCACAGGAAGGCGTTAACTAATGCGCTCTTTATCTCCGTGGTGGAAATCAACAGGCTCGCTCTCAGCTCTCAGCTCGCCGCTCTCCATATGAGACGATATCCTAATTACACTGTGTGTGTGTAACAAAGAGACAAAGAGTGTGATTATCCTGTACGAGTGTTTCTGATGTGCTTCCGCGTGCGAGGAAACGAACAAGAGCGCGTGTGTGTGTGCGCGTCACGCAGGAGTGTTGTGAAGTGCGTGTGATCATGTGTTTGCCAATTGCTTGGCGAGACATTTTGCGTGAACGAAAGTGTGTGTGCAAATGTGTGTGTGTGTGTGAACAGGCAAAAGAGCCATCATAGCGTATTAAAGTGCTTTTTAATGAGCTGGAGCTCTTACAAATGGACTGAGTGTGTTGTGTGGCTCATGCCGAACAGGCGGGGATGAGAGGTGTTAGGAAGCAGCCAAAAGCGGTTGTATTGACGCTAATTGTCTTCATCCTCTCCCGGCGCCAAGCAAAATGAGGCGAAGACTAAAAGCAGCCTCGCTGGATGCATTTCAGGCGGCCGGTTGTTGCTAACGAGCATCCAGACTGCATCGTGTGATGACAGGAAGATTTCAGTTATAAATAACAGAACAGACAGTACACATATTTTACAGTACATGTGTATTTTTATCAGGAGGTCACATGTTCTACCAGCTTTTGCAGCTCCACTTAGAGGTGTGTACGTCGGATTCGTGTGAGTTGTACCAGTCATGTGTTAAGGTCTTCTGGTATTTTTATCTTCTCCTAGAGATGTGAAGGTTTCACGAGTTGTTACAGTAGAAAATTGTGCTGCTTTGCTTCCCCTTATTGAAGCTCGTCTTCTTATTCAGCTTATTTTATGTTTGCTCTGTTTAGAGTTTGGAGGACAGAAGATCATATGATGATCTTGTGGAGCAAAATCCATGATCTCAGTCTCAATTTTCTCCTCAGATTTAGTTGAACTCTTATGATGACATGATTAGTTGTGCCTATTGTTGTCTGAATACGGAGTCTGTCACTTCAGCTTAGGGCTACAGGCCAAACTCACCTTCAAGTTCAGACAGGAAGCAGTGATTTGTATCTCCAATGCTTTATTTGAAAGTTCAGTTGCTGCTAAGTATTCAGTCCAGGTCAGTCTTCTGTTTCCCAAACTGCAGGATGACCAGTTTGATGAGTCTTTTGTCTTGGACTGAACCTGGCAACAGTCGCCGGCTATCTGATTATTATTTTTATTATTGTCTAATTAATTGCGGACTGTATCACGCAGCACATGAACCAGTTATCCACCTGCTGCAAGTTCTGGACAGACTGGACCTCCAGCAGAGCAAGGACTCCTTATGCCACTCGCGGTCCAAGACACACCATAGAGACAGCTGAATGACGTCAAGGACCTCAACAACAGCAACCGCACAGCCTGCAGGTTGAGTCATGGCTTGATGTCTATCAGCGACTGAACTTTCAAAATGACATTCTTACATATTCCCTTTAACCGTCTGAACTCTGAAACCCACCAGCGGGTTTCAATGGCGTTTTATCTCTAAGAAAATCACCGAAATGGAACCATTTATCTGCCAAAAACTGTAAGAACAGAGAACATTGTCTGATTTCCAACCTTCTAACTATTCATCCGTGACGTCCTGTACCTTCGGAAAACTTGACCAAGTATGTAAATGTAACATGTGTGAGGATAATTGCCTAAATCCAAGCTTGAAATTGTGATATTTCATCAAAAATCCCTTCATTTACGGGTCTCATTTACATTTCTTTGCATTTTCGCTTGCCTTTCTTCAAACCAGTCACAATCATTTTGGATGGTGTCGAGCCCAGGATGCAGCAACTGTACCCCGTGTAGGTTGCTGCATGAAGGTTGCTGTTGTTGTTGCTTCCTTGACTAAAGGAGATTTGAAAAGCAGTAGCTGGCAGATAGACGAAGAGCCACGTACAACAGCAGACTGCCACCCACAGTCTACATCTGGACAGTCAGACTAGCTTGTAAGTGAGATGACAATGTTTACTGACAAGTGCTCTTGTGCGGTGATGGTGATGGCGGTCATCAGGCGCTCCACCAGTAAACACACTGTTCAGTTGATTGTCTGATAGTTTTCCTTAATGACAGCTAAATGTTTTCCTTCCCTGCTGCTGCGATGGCAGCTGATGTAGCTGAAACACACACACACACACACACACACACTTTGAGCTGATTTGTGTCTGAGCTGCCTGATTGCTTTTATTGCTGTTTGTGTACATGTGGTTGGATGAGTGGCTACTTGTGAGTGTAGTTTTATTAGTCATGTTGTGTGGACATAAATGAGTTTACACAACCAATTTGACTGCTTTACAAGGACTTCATCATCCTGGTTGTGATCAGGGTTTTTGAGGTATCCTGAATGTAAACATTAGATCTTGATTTCACACAAAACAGATAATGCTGCCTGGATTACTGTGGCATGTTTACATCTTGTCCTGGTTTCTGACTGACGCCGACTACCTGCAGAGACACGGTTTCAGGGAACTGACAAACCGAAACGCAATCCAAGCAGTTTTTACCCAAAACTGTCCAGTTTGTGCAGTAGCTTGCATTCTCATTGGGAAAAGAGCTGGTGCTACATATGGTTCAACTGTCAACAGCTGGTAAAAAGGACCAGTCACCCTGTCCTATTTTATAATTATTATTTCCTTTATTTATACAGGTAATCTCATTGAGACACGGGCTCTCATTCTCTAGAGAAACCTGTTCGCAAATAACAAAACAATACAACATGGAGTCACAGGCAGACAACACTGTGGGACAATTAAAAAATAAAGAATTAAAATAACAGTGAGTTACAAACAGACATGATCAACATAAAACACAACATCAGACATTAAAAAGGAAGTGCAAACAGTGCCAGACGATGAATAGAATAAGAACAAGAGCATGAACCAAGAGCTGATCTTTCCTGGGTATTTAGCAGATATTTGAAGCCCCCCAGGGGAATCAAGTTGGACAGTTTCAGAGTTTGCTGTAGTGAGTTCCAGGTTGAGGGGGCAGAGTAAGAGAATGCCATTTTTCCGAGCTCTGCACAGACTGAGGGGACGGTGAAAGTAATGAAATCCTGGAGCGTAGGCTATGACTGGACTGTGTGCGTCACCACATGGTGGTATTGACAGTTTAACGCTGGTCGGACATGTTGAATACTGTCACTCTCTTCTCTCATTTCTGGTAACAAGGCAGATAAGTCAAATATGCAACATGATGTTGGCTGTACGACAAAGCTCCCACATTTTCATAGCCACAGTCAAATTAATTTAAAGGTCCCATATAGTGCCTCGATTCAGCAAATTGATTAAAGTAGTTTTGCACAACCCCAGAAAGTGTCTGAATTTTTCAGCTCCCGGTTGTAGTCCTGTGTTAAACATGTTGATTCAGTGTTTGTAGCTCATCCCCATCAGGAAGAAAACTCTCTCTATGATTGACACAGACGTAGACCAGAACATTTTTTTACCACTTCTTTCTCTCAGAGCAGTCATTTTAGGTGGAACTGTCACTGAATTCTCAACATTTAGTGAGTTTGTCAGATGGCAGTATGGTTATAAAATCTGTATTTTATCTCATCAGCGCTGCAGCTTGGGTGGGCCGCCACTATAGCTCAGCTAATTGAGCTGGCGACCCATGTATAGGGCTATAGTCCCCCACGTAGTGGCCATGGGTTCAAATCCTGCTCATGGCCCTTTGCTGCAAGTCCGTCCCCCATTCTTCTCTCCCACTTTCCTGTCTCTCTCTCAACTGTCCTATACAATAACTTTTAAAAAATAGCTGCAGCTTGGAAATGTCTCTGAAGAGGCTGCCGGGTAACATGTCGTCTTAATGGGCTGCATTTCAGTCACTATTTTGCACTCGTTATGTTGTCTGACAACAGAGATGGAAAAATATGTAAATCAGAGCAGCTTTATTGGTGATTCTGCTGTATTAAAATGCAGTTTACTGTATGTGAGCATAGAGAGCAGGAGAGAAGCAAACACATGTAAGCACTGGCTGGATTTAGGTTGCACCGAAGCAGGACAAGTAATAAGGTTTGGTTTAGGTTAAGAGTCTCCAGCAAATGGATTTAAGTCATTGTAATGTCCTTGAAAAACAATGGAAACATCCAAGTGTGTTTTTTATGTTTGCGTTAACAAACCTTGGTTCAAGTCCATCGCATTGAGGACATTTTGTCTGTTCCCCACAACTTCAACGGGCGTTTTGGGGGTTGAGACTTGTTTTTTTCCCAGTTCAAGTTTACGCCACAGTTCGGTTCCCCGGGACTTCATTAGTCTGCGAGTGTCCTCACAAAGATACAACCACCTGTGTGAGTTTGAGTGTGAACATTTTCTCTGCTGTCTCTTCACTGACCTTCCCTCATCAGTCTTGATTGACTCAGCTAATCAAGAGTCCGCATTGCCTTTGACTCTCATGCTCACACACACACACACACACACACACACAGCGAGACGCCCACATTGATTGACCCGGTCGATAAAAACACAACATGGTGCTCGGTGGGAATCAATCAACAACAAGGAAGCACACAGTTGGAGGTGTTTCACACTATCTGATGTGTGTGTGTCTGTGTGTGTGTGTGTGTGTGTGTGTGTGTGTCTGTGTGTGCGTGTTGTGTGTCTGTGTGTGGGTCTGAGAGAAAGAACAGATTATTGTCTTCATACATAATACATACGCAAGTAAATGAGAAGTGTTTGTTTTGAAGCAGCAGCAGCCGCTCTAATGACTGAGCCCGAAACTTGCCTCTCACATTATTTTCAGCCGCTTTCTGTCCAGACGTCAGAGAATCCAGGACAAAGAAACTGATGAGTTATCAGGGAGGTGCAATGACTCTGTGCAGCTTCCCGAACTCTCCACCGAGGTTGCCAGGAGACAACACACAAGCACTGGGCGAACAGATGCACGGCTGGTCGATAAGAAATAGTCCCAGTGCCTAATTCCTCCAAAGACTACAACAGCAGTTTCAGTTTTTATCCAGATTAAACACATGAGTTACAACCTGTTTATCAGCGAGCTTTAGAGATGTTTCCTGGTGTGTTACTGAACTTTCTGCTGTCAGGCGGCTTGTTTCTAGGTCATTCCACCTCAGTTCACCAAATTTTTGGTTCACACCAAAAGTTCACACCTGACCATCTCATATTTTTCTGTACATGTGTTTGTTCGTAAGTCTAACGTGTACAATCTTGGGTCGTATTAGTTTATGAAGTAAAAATTCTTAAAGAAGATGGGGTCATGTCGATTTTTGAATTGTTTTCTTGGCGCCAATCTGTGGAGCAATATTTGAAGTGCCATAGTTTGAGAAATCACCATCGTATAACGGCTTTGTGTTGTTCTATCAAAGCAGTGTTGTACCATCAAAGACCATATGTACATATCAATGAACCTGCAAAATTTCAGGACTCTGGCTACTTCATTTTTCAAGTTTTTACACTTCAAACATTGATCTACTGACTGGCGTGAAGAAAACAATGCAAGAATCGACATGACCACACCTCTCTTTAAGAATTTATCATTTAAAAACCAATGCTACCTATGACCACAGGTTTTACACCTGGTCAAATGAATCAAAATTCTTCACTTAAAAAAAAAAAAAGTCATATTAAAGATGGTCAGGCGTGGAGCATACGGTGAAATCTCTCTGTTTCCATTCTCTATGCTAAGCTAGGCTAACCATGCACTGACTGCAGCTCTGTGCGAGGTGAAATCTGCATTTATAAAAATCAAAAAAACATACCTGATTCCCTTCGAAGTAGCCTCTATGTGCATATCCGCCTGCAGCACTTAGAACATGTGAAGCACCCGCTGTGATGAGCGCTGAATCTCCTGAATGGTGTCAAAATGGCAAGCTTTTAACCTAAATTTGATTTTGGGAAGGAGGAAGAAGTCACAAGGAGCCAAATCCGATAAGTATTGTGTTCTTGTAGCCAAAGAAAAAAATAAAAAATAAAAATGTAACATAGAGCTAGTTGTATAAAATGTATAAAAACACAGAAGATGAAACAAAATATCTGGAAACATTGCAAAAATGTCACACTTGCTTTGGTGGAAAAGTCAAAAAGGTGACAAACTGCAATGTTAAAAAGAAAGCAACAGCAGAAAAAAAGCATGAGATCTGTGTGGAGAATCAGCACCGATGCTTATTTATTTTAACTCCTAAAAGATAGTGGATGGAAACAAGCATGAGTACACATTTCTTTTGTGTGCTTTCATGAAATTTGGTTGAAATCTGCAGCTAATGAATCGTAACAAACACCTTTTTATTTGATTGCATGAGGTGACGCCGTGTTAAACAAGCTGTGCACCAGTGTTTAGGTGCTAAATGTAGTTTGGAGATAAATGGCCTGAAAATGGCGTAGTTAAAAAGTTCACTTCATTCTCATCAGTGATAAAAAAAACCTTTTGTAGTGCTTCCTTGAGCAACCGCTGCATTTCTTAAATTACCAAGCTAAAGCCCGAAGAGGACATTTTACATATACTTAAACACTCACTCTTTCTGAACAGCCAGAACAAAACCATTATGAAGTTAAGTGAATTTCCACCTCTGAGTGGGTTTAATGCTTTTTCCCTCAGCTCCCATTATGAGGCGCCTGGATAATGTAGACACTAAATGGCAGCTTTTAAACCCAAACTAAAAGTCTGCGGCAGGCGTATAGGGGATTTCACACATACACCAGCAGAAAAGTGTGTCTATAAAGTTGTGTTCATGTGATCAGAATTATAATACGGAGAATATGGAATTAAATGTCCCAATCGAGACGCTGTTAAACGCCATTGGGGCTCCACAGTCAGAATTCAATGCAACAAAAGTCAGTACCGCTTTCAATATTCAAATCTTTTTTCTTTTTTTTTCTCAATACTTCATACATCCACCTTTATTTTTGATTTCAGACATAATCCTCCTCACCATGGAGGATACAGCACTGAGAGATTTCTGCCTTTCTGCGGCAATTTTTTTTCCAGCTGCTCTTCGCTGGAGGGGTTGTGTTACTCTGCCTTTTTCTTTAGAAGAAACCAGAAGTCTTCAATTGCACTCAAGTCAGGCCACATACTTGGCCAGGTCATATGTTTCGCTTTCTTCTTCTTTAGAAACTCTTTTGTGATTTTGCCAATGTGTATTGAATTGGTATCTTTCTTTAAAAAAAAATACCTCTTTTGCTGAGCTCTGGAAACTGGCAATCATCTTGTCAGCCAGTATTTTATTAAATCCACACGCGGGCATGGTGTCGTCTATAAATGTCGTCTCCCCAACGCCTTTTGCACTCATTCAGCTCCATATTATCAAACTCTTACTGTCAGGACTTTGCATTCACTGTGGTGGTCCTGACCAGATTCACACCTAACATGCTGGACCCCATCTACGCTGAGCAGATGTCTTTAGTCTCATCTGATCCGACCAAAGAATGTGCTCCTAATATTCATAGCTACTTGTCGTGTTCTTGAGCAAATTTAATTTTTCAGTGTTGTGCCAAAGAGCATGAAACGGTTCCACTTCTTGGGCACAAGGGGTGATGTAGGAATGTCCTCGTTACCATCTGAGCTGTCACAAGAACTTTCTTTTGATGACTCCTGTGTCAAGTCTGAAGCACCTGCAATCTGTTTTCCAATGCTTCACTGTGAAAGTATTGTCCATGGTGTCATTTTAGGAGGTCAACCACTAGTGGTACGATGGCTTGTTGTATACCTCCTGAATACCGTTGCAACTGTGTTTACACTGATTTTTAGTTGGTCGCCAATCTGCAGTTACTTCTGTTGTATTTTACAAGTTTAAAACAAACTATTTGAACATGAAGGAACCCTACTTTGCATTTGAAAGTTATGTAGGTCTCTCAGTTGATATTATCTCCTGCATCTACCTCCACAGTGTCACCTCGCCCTCCTAATGTCAATTTTGGGATTTTACGATTGACAAAAAAAATGGCAGCAAACAAAAAAATTCAGGTGTCAAAATGTTTTGGTTTTTTTTCTGCAGAAAGTTTGGAAGCAAAATAAAACTGTGAGTTGTGGCTCACTAAGTTTCTTCTCCTATATATTTGGGAGCTCGAGTTGCTCATTTGGAGAGCTTCGCTAACTTTAACTCAAAAACTCTGCAACTAAACCCTTCGGACTATGAGGCAGTTCACTGTGAAGTCGGAGAATAAAACGCATCTACAAATGTACAAGCGGCACAGAGAGCATCGCCATTATAAGGTCGAGTGAACAGTCTATTAACACCACTAAGGGAGCATTTACTGGTACTTCCCAGCCCATCACCATTATAATCATCATCATCATCATTGCCACCACATCAGGACCTAATGTGGAGCTTAATCGTAGTGAATATCTGGAGTGACGCTAAACTTCCTCCAGTGGGAACAGAGAGTTCCCAGTAAGTGTAACTGGTTGCACTGAGGTTTGCTCTTAACTTTCAAACACCTTAAAACCACCATCAACTAATTCTTTGTCTCCCAGTCAGAGGAATCTGTTTGGCTAAATGCAGCTGTCATTCCACATCAGGCCGTCAGGATGTTTGTCCTTTCTAAAGGCTTTGTCTTCTTCTTTACGTCTTACTGAGGATTTTTAGACGGTGTTGGTTTGATCTTCTGACATTTTTCATCTGTTGCTTGATAATTGTGTCCCCTGTGAAATGAGTCTGTCTTCCTAAAACAGCTTATTATGACCCACATCGAGTATAGGTCTTAAATATGACTGGAGCAAAGGAGGACGTAGTTTGCATTGTTGTAGAGGCACAACATATGCATTGAGAGGAGGTCAGGGTGGATGGATGGGTTGACCCAAAAAAAATGAGCAAAATGTCATTTTTGTTTTTGGAACGATCAGCTAGTTGAAGTCAATATTAGATATATTTTCTGCCCGCTACATGACCTGGAGTATAAAACAAACATCTGCTATCATAAAATATATTAGTTCTAATCTTGACTAGTTTTACTAAACTTTTGCAGGACTTGAAGTTTGGGTCCACTGTTAGTTCTTTATACCAGAAAGTCGTATCTTTTTTGCGAGGTCCCCAATCCAGCCTCAGTTTATTATCGCTGTAGTCAAGGTGACAGGTCAGTTGGTTCATCGTTATGGTCCTATCTAGCAGAATTCTTAATCGCTGCTTTTACTTCTGTAAAGAGAAAGACGGTACATCAACAGGCTTCCAGGGTTGCTCCATTATTTTTGGTAGTGGGAGACACAGACTACCTGTGAACGCCCGCATGCTTTCACAACTTTGAACTGGCCCAACCTGATAATGACTGCTAGATCTAATTTGTTTTAACATTTACTGAACATCCATGTGAAGTTTTCTCCAAACTAACCGAAGCTACATCAAAGAAGCTGTTGGTGTGGCTGCATTTTGTTCTAGCAGACGGCCTGAAAGTCAAGAATAAACCTTGCAAGCAGCAGTTTGTGTGTCAACAACCAACATGACAGATCATCTGAAAACAGCAGCTAGCTTATCTGTGTTTTATTCCTCAGTAGTTCTTTTGCTGGATCACCAGTTGATAAAGTTCTCTTTTCCAAATTCTAATTATTATTATTAGTAGATGCACACTGGTCTGCTCCAAGTGTTTTGTCATTTCAGTATAAAATAACCAGATTTGAATTTGCAGCAAATACCAGCTTTGTGTGTTGATTTCGAAATCATTTAGACTAATAAGGCCAGCAAGTAAAGAGCACTTAGTGTGCTGCAGAAAATTTAATTCATCTACAGATAACATGCGGGTTTAGTTTCCCAGAGCAACCGATCAATTAGTTGAAGCACGATTTCTGTCCACCAAGATTTTTCTTTGGTTGAATACAGCACGACTAAATAACTTCTTTATTCTTCTTCAGTTTTTGATAGAAAACAGGATCCAGTCGCAGTGAGATCTGGTCAGCTCAAGGTTGTGAAACTGAGGGAGTGTTCACAGGTGGTCTGTTCCTCCCATCACCAAACATAAAAGAATCCTAGAAGACTGTTAATAAAGTGTTTTGTTTTTTTTTTCATGCGAGTAACACCTGCGATTGCACGACCAATTAGAATTTGTTTGGATGAGTGTGCATCAACCAACCAATTAACCAGTCCACCTGGACACTGCAGCCACACTAATTAACATATTTGACAAACTGCAAACACGGAGTGCGATTGCAACTGATTGCATCAGTAAATTGTTTTTGTTCATCACAATGCAGCACAGTATCTACTAGCAGAGACGCCGGGATTGTTAAACCGCTTTATGTTCTGTTTAGATGCTGGCGGTGCAGAGAGGAGTCTGGACGTGAACCCCAGTTTGTGCTGTGAGCGCTTTGTGTACCCTCCATCCACCCCGACCTCCTCCACCTCCAATACAGCTCATAAACGCGTCTCGTCACTCATTCAAAAAGTAAATTACGATCAAAGCGCCAAGGGAGGAGGTGAAAAGCAGCAGCGGTTTCTAGCCTGCTGCAGAGAAACAGCTTCATTCTTATTCAACACACACACACACACACCTGACACACACCAGGTGCAGGTGTGTGTCAGGTGTGTGTGTGTCAGGTGTGAATTGTCTGACCTTTAAAGTGAGAAGGATTGTGTGTGTTACTAGCGTTTTCGGTGCCGAAGCGAAAAAGTCAAACTTGACAAGGTCTCTCTTTCTTCCTCACTCGCTCTTCACACGCACTCTCCCCACCTCTCCCTCTCTTTCATTTGGATTTCTAACACTCTCTCTCTCTCTCTCTCTCTCCCTTAATCCACGTCTGTCATTTTTCTCTCTCTCCCTCCTTCATCTCCTTGTCATTTCTCTCCTCTCTCGCCCTCCTCGTCGCTGCCTCCCTCTCCTCGTACAGACTCTGTCACTGGCGTCTGGCTTCATGTGAATACCAATGGATCTTGTGGGGAATGTGTGGGCGAGAGAGTAGCGGTAGACGGGGGGAGAGAGAGAGAGAGAGAGAGAGAGCGAGCATGCTAATAGGGTAGAAGTTTCTGGAGCTTGACTCCGGCGTTTGGAG
Organism: Stegastes partitus; assembly: GCF_000690725.1. NCBI lineage: Eukaryota > Metazoa > Chordata > Actinopteri > Pomacentridae > Stegastes > Stegastes partitus. Next base: position 338,771 of record NW_007578716.1, read on the forward strand.
CGTCCGCCTCGGCCTTAAAGCCACAGTTCAGTTTTAAAACAGCGCACACGGGTTCTGATTTGGTTTAAGTCTCGGCTCAGTCAGTCGGATCAGTTTATACATGTGCAGTAAAGCAGACAGATGTGCGAGTCGCAGCTGCTTTCTTAACCCACGGTCTTCACCAGAGATTGGAGAGAGTTTACGTTTTGTGGTTGTTCCACCTGTTTTGCATGTTATCAGGCCTTTAAATGGCTGTTCACCATCGTGGATCATTCTCACACATCTTCTAGCCTGATCAGCGTGCCGCCACCTCAGTATGATCTCATTTCCTGGTGGTGAAGCTGCCATTTTGCACCCAAAGAAAAGTCCACATTTGTAGGTTTAGAGAATTTCAGTCAGGAGTCTTGAATTCAAGGACCATCTCGGATCATAATTACAGTTTTGATTTTTCCTCTTCAGTCTTGTTTTGACTTTCAGTTTCACTCGCTGTTTTTCATTTGGTATACATTTGACGAAGTTTGCACACCAACACTACTTGGTTTAGTTGAAGCACTGAAATGAGTGGGTGACGTTAGGCACAAAAATTGCTTGACTATGTTTGGGCACCAAAGCTACTTGGTTGCATTTATGCACCAGAAGTACTCGGTTAAGTTTAGACACTATGTGGTTGAGTTTACATCAAAACTGCTTTGTTAAGTTTACGTGAAGAAACTTTTATTTCTAGCCCCCAAATGACTTAATTTCCGGCACTGAAACCACTTGTTTGGGTTCAGTCACCAAATCTCTGGTTAAGTTTCTGAACTACAACCATTGGAATAATTTTTGGCATCTAAACTACTTGTTTAGGTTTAGGTACCAAAACTAGTGGGTTAAAATTTGGCAGCAAAACTACTGGGTTATCTTTAGGGACGGAGGCTACCTGGTTAAATTTACACAACAAAATGTCTTGGTTTAGTTTAGGCACCAAATCTTCTGGGTAAAGTTTTGACACTGAGACTCTTTAAGTTTAGGCCTCATATCTACTTGGTTACCTTTGTTCATCAAAATTACTTGGTTAAGTTTAGACGCCAAAACTTCTTAGTTCAGTTTAGGCACCAAAGCTACTAAGTTGACTTTAGCTACATTAATGACTCAGTTAAATTTCAACACAGGAACAACTTGTTTGGATTCAGGCACCAAAACTCCTCGGTTATGTTTAGAAAAGGATCATGATTGGGGTTAAATTACGCCCGTTATGTTAAAAAGCTCCATTTGGTTGCTTCCAGAGTGATTTTACATGCACTTACTCATACGACCACTAGAGGTCCCCGATGTTATGGAAGTTACTCTCTGTTCATTAATCTTCAGAAAGGATGATAATGCAGCTACTGAACCCATTAGAAGACTGTGAATGATCTGTGATGATACTGGCCACTTAATGGACTGATAACCCTCGATGGGTTGTTGTACAAAGACAGCACAAAATTTTGGTTGTTTCGGGACATTAAAAGTAGCCTGTCATTGAATCTGGAGTTCTGATGGTTTGTTATCACTAATTTCACTCCGACTGGACTGTTAGCCTGATTCTGCCCCATGTACTACTTCATACTCTTAGTAGTTCATTTCATGTTGAACACTTTGCTTCCTGAATACATAGCATGGTTTGTCGCTACCTTACGATATTTGTCTTATTTCCGTCTGCTGTATTCCCCATTTATGTGTCCGTCATGTCTCTATAGGCCATACTAACCATGTACTATATATCTTCGTTGTGGAAATTCATGGAAACAAGGACAAAACCGTGTATATGAGGTCAAAAAGTGGGCGCTCCCTGCAGCTTTTAAACACCAATTTTTTACATGAATCACCCGAAGCTGGCCTGTTGTTGAGAATTTGTTTTTCTCTAACATACAGTCTGTTGCCTGTTGAAAACACAAACTGCTGCTGATAATCTTTCCAGCTGCCAAAGGACCTATTATAATTTTGTCAATAAATCCCGACAATGTTCGTCCTAGTTTATCTTATTTTTGATTTTAGTCATCGTTTTCTGTCTTTATCTTGTCGAAATGCCTCCATGTCTGATTGCCTCGTTGAGATTTGCTGTGCGTTTATCATATCTCGCTTTACTACAGCATGTTTTCATCGCCTCTCTCATGGCTTCTCGCTGGATTTTCATGATTGATTTAATTCGATTTTCCCGGACAGGGAGAACTTCTGTA
>NW_007578717.1:0-30980 GCF_000690725.1 Stegastes partitus
TGATGTCCTTTTATTGGAAGTTCGGATTTTGCACTGCAGCACCAAAATGTCCGCTCAGCAGAAGTCTGGTGCTCAGAAAAGGAAAAAGAAGAGAAAAAGAGAGGAAGAAAATAGAGGCCTTAGAGATTTGCTTAAAACATACTTTTAAAAAAGGTGGTGACAACGAAGCTGGAACTAGTAAAGTCAACGTAGAGCGAGGTAAGAAACAGCGGAGCCAACGTTTGTCAGCCTTGTGACGTTATCTGGCTAGCTCTTAATATCCATTAGCTGCGATAAAAATCCTGACAAAACACGGGTTGTTTCAGCCGACCTGGATACAGGTGAGGGAGGAAGAGATAGAGGAGAGACAGTCTGGACAAAGGCTTTAGGTCTTTGAGCAGATGGTGGCGTCCTACTTGCTGCAGCACTTGTAGCAGTGCTGGACCCTGCAGAGGAGAGCTGATGAGAAAATAACAGAACAGTAAACGACACCATCAGAACAGTTTATTGTTGTTACACTCATATGGAATTACAAATGTACAATTTTACTATAATAACACAGGTAACACTATAACTGCTGTAAAACTGTATGGCCATTACCTCGCTTACACGCTTTCCAACTAAATTTAGGTTTGGCTTCAACCCTCAGGGGATGCTTTAATTTACTACCATTTGAGGATGTTAGAGGACAAAAATGTCCTCTCCCAAAAACATAACAGATGAAGCTTTCAATCAACTTCTGTCCTAATCAAAATGACCAAACATTCAAATATTTCTATCATTTTAACCATTTAAATGCCAATTTGATTACATGACGTCACAGCTTTTATGAGAAAAACACATACAATGAGTTTTTTTTCCATATAATAAATGTTGGAGGGTTGAAATTTTTTTTTCAAAGATTAGGCCTAAATATACAGAAAATTAGTAAATAGAACTGATTTTGATGCATTGTTATTCTTAATTTACTACCCTTTGGGGATATTCGCAGACAAAAATGTCCCATTGACTCCCATTAAAACCACAATTTTTAAACACCCAGTCATTACACAATATAATCATGCAAACTCTAATTTCAGTGTTTCATTTTGGGAAAAAAATAGTAAAAAATATTTTATATATAAATATAATTCTATAAATATAATACATATTTTTTTCTGTTTACCATGAGATGAGACAATTTTCCATTGTAAGTCTGTGCACGAACACTTGTCATTTTTTTATTGTAAAAAAATTCTGTAGCAGTGCTATTTTCCACTTTCCATGAAATAATTTTTCAAATCAACATTGGATTTATCAAAATGAACATTTATTCCTCATGTTGCAACTATTTTAAAACCACAATTAGCACTAAGAATTGAACTGAACATAGAAGGCCCAGAAAATACAACAAAGAAATGGAGAGCTCAACACTGAAGTACAAATAACCAATGAGTTTTAACTATTTACATTTAAACTTTTAGCATAATTGACAAAGAGAGAGAAAGCGCGTTTGTGTGTGTGTGTGTGTGTGTGTGTGTGTGTGAGAGAGAGAGAGAGAGAGAGAGAGAGAGAAACAAAGAGGGAGTGAGTGTATGTGCTTAGAGATGGGTGGAGGTGGAGTTCAGTCCTTCCAGCAAGATTTGCAGCACCAGATTTGGTGCTCTGTGCAGGCGAACTTGCTACACCTGATGCAGCATTTGGTGACTTTCCTTTTTTTCCTTGTGCACATCCAGCACAGGCCCCTCTTCAGTGTGGAGTTGCTGGTGGAAGTGTCGGTGTCAGGAGCATCTGTAGGGGTGGCTGTCGAAGCCTGTCCATCGAACACCATAGCAGCAGCAGCTGGTGCATGGGGAATGCGCTGTCTCCTCATGATTTGTGGAGACACCAGGTATTTCCCCACCACCTCCAAGAAAATCCTTCTCCTCCATGTCTTGCCTTGGCGTCAGGAGGGATCAACGGCAGTAAAAAGGACAAATGCGTTGAAGGCAGAGACATCAATGATGTTGTAGAAGAGGACCTGTGGCCAGCGAAGGGTCTTTCATCTGCAGCCATAGGTGGTGACAACCTACAGAAGGCCAAGAAAAATAAGACAAACAAAATTGCTAAAAATATTTAATTATATTTATTCTATTTTACAGACAAACACATAAATTCAGTAAGAATAAATAGGTTCAGCATGGGTAACAAATGTGTAAAAGCACATACCTTGTCCAGGTTATCGACGCCATCTTTGCAGCTGTTATAATCTGTGATGAGGATCGGTTTCTGTTTCTCATCGTCAATCACTGCTACCTCTCTGTGCTTGCTGCTGAGCAGGATCACATTTTTCCCCCATTTGGGAATGTAGCTCACCGCAGTAGTGGTTTCGGTGAAAGCAAAAATGGAGGAGAAGACAGTGCTCCCCCTCATCTCCAAGAGCTTGGGTGGAAGATCTGGCTTGTTCCTCCTAATGGTCCCCACCAGGGCCACTTTCCTCTTCAGGAGTTCCTGCACAACTGAGTATGATGTGAAAAAATTGCCACATGTGACAGTGACCCCCTTGAGCTCCTCCGTCATCTCCACCACTGGGTGCTTTCCCTGGCCCGTCTCCGCAGCATCACCAGCAGCCTTCCCAGTGTAAACCTGTTTCTGTCCTGATGTCTGTGCAGAAGATGGCACAGGGACAGAGGAGGCTGCTGAGGGACACGGTTGTGTCTGAGAGGAGAGCACAGGGACAGAGCTGGAAGGCTGCAGGTGCACAAGAGGAATTCATTCATACAGAATACAAAACAATCACATGTTGTTTTCATAAAAGAAATACCTTCTTTGTATGGAAGCCACAGCTACATTTCTGAGTCCCTCCACACAGAGATGTTTGTCCCCTCGGCTGCATCAGACATTGATTAATCTGTAATATTAGTAAAACATAAGAATGTATCCCACATTAGCACTATCCTTAGTAACTGTACATTAGATTTTGATTGTGATATTATTCTGTCCAACATTACCTTCCAATACAGGTCATACCACTTCTTCTGGCGTGGAAGCGGCAAACTTTCTGAGACGGGATAACCACTCCTCATCTCCCATAGCTCTGTGCTTCTTTTGTTTGGAAGCCATCTACATGTAACAGAGAAGAAACGTGCAAATTACACCAAATACAGCAGCAAACTATTACTACTTTCTAGTAACCATATACTTAATGTAAGTAACGATGAGTGTGGGTAGTTTCATATCTATATTTACTGTACTATAATATATATTACAGTCATATGATGCAGGCTATGTCATAACAGGTGCATTAGCTGAAAAAACACAAATCTCATCCATATTCTAAGTAGGGCTGGACCCAAACATCCAACCATCTGAATGTTCTCCCCCCCTTTCAAACCGAATATCCAGATATTCATCATTGAATGGGCCCCAATACCCAGAGCCCAGAAACTGCTATTCGGACCAGCCCTAATTTTAAGTTTTATCTGCACAATGACAGTATAATAAGAGAGATAGGCATGTTATAATACATAAAGGCTGCAATAAATGTAGTTACATTAACCTCATGAATATGAATTGTTTGGGGCTACAGGAAATACATATCTAGCTAATAAATTATAACGTCAAAGTCCTGTTTGCTCATATCGTTTGGTGCTAGAAAACTACTACAAAGGAGGAGTGAAGGACAGCATGCACGGCGTTGTGTCGGCGGTACAGTCCGGACTTTACATCCATACCGTACTTAACGTACCGCCGACACAACACCAAAATTAAAATAGTGACGGCATTAGTTCATAAATTTCATTCGTGAAATAGATTTTTTAACGGTTCACGTAACCATGAACCGTGTAAACCTGAAGGGACAGGAGGGCGTCCTGTAAGTGGCAGTCGCAACGCACCGCGACTGCACTTTTCTGACAACGTGCGCAATATGAACTAAATCATCACCGACCTAATTGGCTAATAAAAACATTAATGTATAAAGCACTCAAGGCTGTTAACTTCCAAAATGGCAGTGCAAAAGGAAAACTAATTATTTTCCACGGCGAGTATAAAGTATAAAAATCCAGCTGGCATATCTGCACACATGGAGTGAAGCGGTCATGTAAGTCAGAGGCGCTGGCATGCTATAGATTTATTGAGGGTGACGATCTAGTTTCACAAACAAGGAAATACGGCACCGTTCATATTATTTCGTAACGATAATAAATAAATCAAATGAACCAATAGTAATAGAAATCGTCCCTGGGTGGGCTCGAACCACCAACCTTTCGGTTAACAGCCGAACGCGCTAACCGATTGCGCCACAGAGACGACTGTGAAGACGTACTGTACACTAAACCGGTTATATAGTACAATACTGTAAACAATAACATTCATATTAAGCGGTGATGGTTTGGTTCGTGAGCGCCCCCTTGCGGCACTTACGTCACCCGAGCGCAATTGTAACGAAGCGCGTTCACTGTTTTCGCCGCTAGGTGGCTACTGGCATCGCAAACGAAGTTTTTTTTTTTTTAAAGTAAGGAAATCATTAAAAAATATATAAGAAACTACAAGAGAAAGTCAAAACGACAGCTACTCTAGGCGAAAATTAAACATGGGAAAAGGGTAAGTGGCTTCATGATAACTTTGTATATTTTAGGCAACGCTGCGACACGTCGACACGCTCCGTGTTTGGCGCCAGCTAGACTACCCACCGCTGTTAACTTGGCCAGAACTTACTAAAATGATAACGACACACATTCAAAACTACAATTAATACATTTTTTTATCGACATTTACCAACCTAGTGGATGTCCGGCCTGTCTTTAATATGCAGCGTACCATATATTTATATAATGTTACCCTAGCTAACAAGTTGAATACCTGCTAGCTAGCGTAACGTATTACACGCTGTTAAAACACAACGACAGCGTCAGCTACTTTAACGAAACTAATAACAACAAGAACATATTTTAATTTATACAGCAACATGTATAACTACTAATAACACCGTAGGCTATAATTGACTACTGACGAAGAAGCCAGCAAATTAAATCCCCAAATCAGTTCGTGCTAAACGGACCGTCACGGGGACGAAAGTTGGTCCCGAGAGAAAACACAATTTTCCTGGAAAGGAGCAACTCCATCCTTTTTGGCGTTGTTTAGCTACATTCAACCAAATAAATAGTAACCATATGCAGCTGACGTCTTTCCATTACCTCCGTCGCATCATCTTTGAGACGCTTCAGAGCGTTTATTACAGGTGGACTCAGAGCAGCTCCCAGCCCCCAATAGCACACACCCTTCTTCCCACCCAGCCCAGCAGTGTGGTCCTGGTATGAACCACCAGATGCTGCTGTGGCACTGCAGTTACAACTACACAGCATAATATCAGCATGTGATTGACATGTGATGTGTGCATGTTTCACTCTAAATGCATAATTAAACATACTGCAATAACAAGTGCAATACGTTGATCTGCTGATCGTATTCATGTCTGTGGGTACTTGTTAACTCGCTCTGCTTAATTTATAAAAAGCCAAAAGGTAAAGTCTAAAAAAAATAAACAACATACATACAAAAAAGGTTGGCTTTATCACGAATTAGCTTATACTTTTTAGTCGTAAACGGACACATACAGGTCATTTTAATGGCTGTGTATGTACAATTTAAAGTTAGCATGAATTAAACAACATCATTTTATTACAATCACATACCAAAAACATTTTAGTGTTTAGACATCACAAGAGACAGACTTTGAAAGACTAAATGATCACTTTATTTCCAGCATTTCAATGTCAGCTGTAAATATGTTTCAATTTAGCTATTTTACAAAATTAAAAGAGCACATCTGTCTATGCTGGGACTTACATTGACTTACTTAGCATGGATCTATAATTTTGTCTTTCTTAGTTAATAACTTTTTTTTATTTTCAAATACCTGCTGCGTAAACTTGCCAAATAAAAAAAAAAGGTCTGTACATTGTAATAGTCTAAAGTGTAGGCAACCGTGTATGTTAGTAAGCACTGAAAATGCTTAAGATTACCTTATTTTTCTTCCTACACAGACTACTGTCTATGGACAGAAAAAAGACATCATAAAGTGTATTGTATGTAGGAAGAATAGATGATGGCATGTAGCAGAGTGGCGCAGCGGAAGCGTGCTGGGCCCATAACCCAGAGGTCGATGGATCGAAACCATCCTCTGCTATGACATTTGTTATCATGCCAAGAATGATTAATAAACTCTCATTCCTGTACTTGTTAAAAATGCCACTCGATTAAAAGTGGGCCTTAAGTTTCATCAGCAAACAGGAACTGTTGTGAAGAGGTTCGTCAGTCACACCCACCTTACAGTCCTAAATAAAACAATAGCTTATTTTTTTTAAGGGTAAAACAATGTCTGAAACGGAAACGTTACATAAAGACAGTCTTTACTGAGCTTTGCGCATTCTGTCGGATACCGAGGACCTGTGGTTGGTCAAGTTATTAAGGACACAACTGTTAGTCAGCATAGATAGTTTGGAGTTAAGAGTGTCTTTACTTTTCTCCCAGTAACAATCTCCTTGATCCATATTTTCCTCTCCTCCTTTTTCCATCTCTTCTTCTTCAACTTCACTCTCTTCGTCACTGCGTTCATCTTTTTCAAGCTGAGGACAAAGGCAGAGGGTTTAAAATAAATGACAAAGCTGAGGAATTAATCTACTGTTGGATCTTATATCTAAATTAGAAAATGACACCTTATTTTCTAATCAAAGCTGCTATTTAGCTATTGGAAGCTCTGGGTCAGACGGTAAAGCAGGTTGTGGCTCCATTTGTGTATGTTATGTCTGAAGGTACGACACTTAGTGCCTTCCATTTGATCAATGTGGCTCCTTGCTCACTTGCATTTCGTAACACTAACATTTTATGTGGCTGCACTGCACTGTAGCTTTGAAAGAGAGTAGCACCTTGCATGTGGCTTCCATTAATGTGTATAGGTCAATAAAATGCTGCCATATAAATGCAGCCATTTACAATTACTCTAATATTCATCATGTCTTATTTAGGCTTTACTGCTGGTTCTCACCTTGCCTTTCAGGAACTTATAGACCATGCGTAGGATTAAGCCTGCCCAGAAGATGTGAAGACCTTGCAGCACCATCAGCAGGATGTTAAAAAAATAGTAGCCAGCAAAGGGCTCAAATACCTCCATGGACAGTATCAGAGTGGTGTGTATGATTCTGTAAGTGATCAAACAACTGGAGTCAAATTTCCAACAGTAGACTTACTAGTCAGTCGAGTTGCATTAAGTAGTTATGAAGCATTGTATTGACAAAAAAAGGGAAAAACATCTCTTACTTGGTGGGGAAAATCAGCAGTCGAGTCACTAGGAAGACCACAGCGAACACAACAAACAGTGTGTCACACGTTTTCCTCCAGCCAGTGCCGTAGTTGAACATCTTTGCAGACTGCAGAATTATTCGTGATTAATCAAACTGACAATATAAAACATAATGAGAGCTTTGTGTGAAAGTTTATGCAATAAGAGTTCATGAATAAATGTAGGCGATTAGGATAATAGAAAAACAAACAAAAACTCCGTAACCAGAGCAGCCTTTCGTACACTCCAGACCAATGCTATTTACCACATACTGAATTGTTTTCTGCCTCATTTCTATGTATTTCAATGTATTTATAGCTGTTTTTGCTTTTTGTTTTGTCTTAGTTCAGGTTGGAAAGGACACTTTAATCTGTTTCTCATGCACAACCATTTGTTTTTTCAGGTAAACAAAGACCAACTCAGGCTGCTGAAGTGCCTCCAGCTATCAAGACCCAGTCACAGGATCCTTCTTATGAAGTATGTTCCATTTCCTTCAGGCTACTATAAAGATCTCAGAGAAGATATGAATTTCTAAGAAAAGCCTAAAGTGCAGTTTGAACCTCTGATTACAACATTTAGAGAGTCGGCTTCTTTTCTCATGTTGGTTGGCTTAAATCTGTTGTGACTTGCACTATAAAGACTACTTAAATTTGTAAGGACTTGGTTACAAATTGCACTTTTGATCACATCAAGTTTACATGAAAGCAGCACCATAGTGTTTGCTGGCACATTTGTGAAAATCAGCTTCTTATATCTTGGTTCTGCAGTACGGATGAAGCAATGCACATGTTACCTCTAGCAGGATGTCAGAGGAGTCATGAAGCAGCATGACCAAGGTGCCAATACGAATGTAGTTGGCACAATAAGAGAAACTGAGCAGGAAGATGGTAGCCAAATGGTGGATCACTTGTTCCTTAAAATCCTGGTAAAGCAAACATATATAAAGCATCAACACTGTAAAACAATCTAACCTTCAAATGTCAACAGAAAAACCTAAATTCCTGCTCTTTAGTTACTCATTAACCATTTGTGAGTGAAGTTTCTCATTAAAGCAGAAGTAAAGTAAGTGAAGCATGAAGTATGACCACGGTAAAGCAAACACAATCATAATACCTTGACTTAAGCACTTCACTCAAAGGCAAATATGCAGTGAGCCAGGAAGAAAACGCCTGTGTAACATTCAGCAGTCAAGGAAGCTCACCTTCCTCTTGATGTCCACAGAGATCCGGAGAAGAAGAGAGCCATAAAATCCCAACTCCAGCATGTAGTACCAGTAGTGAGCCCTCTCCATGGGCTGAGGAGGAAGCATTATTTACAAGTCAATTAAAAAGAGATTTGAAAACACCTCAATATTTACTACACAAGCATAGGACCCAAGTGACCCAACAGCTTAAGAGTTTAATTAATTTTACTATACAAAATTCAAAACAAGGGGCTGCGCGGTGGGTCAGTGGTTAGCACCGTTGCCTCGCAGCAAGAAGGTTGCTGGTTCGCGATCTTTCTGTGTGGAGTTTGCATGTTCTCCCCCATACAGTGTGGGTTCTCTCCGGGTTCTCCGGCTTTGAATTAAAAACAAGATAAATAGGCAGCTATCATGAAACTGATTAACGGCAGTTAAAATAATTTTTTAAAATCAAAAATGCCAATTAATTCACTGATTCTAGCATCTAAAATATGATATTCTAAAATGTAGCGTATCAGCATCACTGAACACAGATCTGTGCAAAGTGCTTTGCTCCTCCTGTGGTGAACCAAGAAATTATGTGTTTGAGGCCCATTAGAGCCAGTCAGCAGAGTGGCGCAGCGGAAGCGTGCTGGGCCCATAACCCAGAGGTCGATGGATCGAAACCATCCTCTGCTATGACACACTTTTTACATTGAAACTGTATATGTTCGTCATAGTCTGAGAAAAAAGGAATTTGAAGGTGTAACTTTAAGCTTTGGGGAAATATAAAGAAAGTATTTCATCTTCTTTATACATTTTATAGATCAAACAAATAGTCTAGTATTTGAGGGAATAGCTGTCAGGTTAATTGAGCCTGAAACTAATTTGTATACTAATTTCATTACTAAAATTGAGTTTTAGCACAAATGCATTATATTGGGAGGCCCATGTTGTTCTAAATGTAGAAACAGGCTGCGTTAAATATCAAAGAACAGAGCTAAAGAGACATAGCTCACGAACAAAATTTACCAACAAGAAAATGGACATGCACTGTCCAAAACAGAAATAAATTACCAAAATAAAACACAGAAACATGATGCATTCATTTCCTTTGCCATTTCTAATCATGTCTCATTTAGATTTAAGTAACCCAATGATGAGTAACTGAATTCAAACTTACACAGCGAGTTCATTGTTTGTTGTAATATTGTTGAGGAAAAAGATGGATGTACCATATCGTGCTTGTTTTGCATTTCCTCCTTCAAACAAATGCAATCTGTTTCCTTCCACCTCAGATTCAGCTGTCGTGCTTGCCTGTTATATTCAGTTTATCTGTCTATACACATGCAAGGTGTTCTACATAAAGCATGAGCTTTCATCATTGTTTGGACTGCGCGCGTATGAATGCAGTCTTTATTTTTCCTAACGTGCCTGACCAAATAGAAAGACATTTCCTGAAAACTATTTTGATGGAGCAAATTCTGTTTTTCCAAAGCAGAACGGTGCTCTACGTAATGTTTTCACCTGAACTGGATACTGCCTCCAGCACTCCTTGTGGTCCCAGAACCACGGTCTCTGTAGAGAGAAAGAAGAAACGTGAGCATGTTAAAATGTATGGAAGGACAGCTGTAATATAAATTATATTTATATGCTTTTGACTCACTTACAAATTATGTTTTTAGCATGCTTTGTTACTATTGAATTGCTGTAAAATGCTCCAAAACTCATACTCACATCAATTAAACAGCACAATCCAGCCACGAAGGCAGTGATGTAAAAAAAGAACCTCCAACTGCAAAATAATACTTGACATCAGGAATTTTGACCAAACTAAAGGCATTTTAAAAAATGTAAGCAAGCATAGCTTAGAGGTAACTCGTGCAAAAAAAAAAATCAACTTCTCATGGGTTTTGCCAGGGCTGTCGATGGGTTTTGCAGTGGCTGGAGAAGCAAGTGCTCTTCAGGGAAGTCATGTGTAGCTTGAACACGGAAAAGGTTGTGAAGAAAAGCACTTACGCAGCTTCACCAAACTTCTTGGTTTGACAGGGCCTGTCTTGGTTCCTGCGGAGTCTGAACCAGGTCTCAATCTGTCTCTGGGTTTTGCCACAGGACAGCATCAAACTAATAATTTCACTCTGAAACAACAGCAGTACAAAAGAGGAATTTATGATGTGAGAAGTGAGAGACAGAGGAACCAGATAAAGGCTGTGGGTGTTATTCTTTCCATCAGATAACTCAGCCTTACCATCCAATAAATGGTCACGAAATAAACAAAATATTACTGTGGCCAAGCATAAAAATGTTCGCTGAATAAGTGAAATGATCCGCCCATACTATTGTTTTTGACATCTTCTTAAACAGATTAATAAACATTTGCAGGTTTGAATTCGGTCATCTAGTGAGGATTAATAAGAAAGAATAATAAGAATGTATGACTTATGTACATGTGATGGTGTTTCCCCTCCAGGGTGGTTCTCCAGGAACAAAGATGTGTTTCTGTTACACCGCTCATGTTATCCCTGTGCTCTTCCACAGAACATGATCCCCCCAAACCATTAACAAGAGGAAGTAAACACTTTAAAAGAAAATTTGAGAAGCATGAAAACCTGTGGACTTGATCTTTCCTTTAGTGGATCCCTATAACTGATGAAATATGATTTTTAATACGAAAGCATTAGTGTGTCTGTAGTATCTGATGGTTGTAGCTGGTGAGGTGGAGTTACAGGACAAATTAAAAGAAAAAGCTGAACCTTTGAGCCGTTCAGTGAGGGGATCCAGTGGCTCTGTTACATTGTGGGGGGCCTTTTGCTGGCATTCAGCTGATCACCTATTAGTGAATTTTAGCGACATGGAGAATCAATGTCAAGGTGCACTGAAGCTGTTCTGGCAGTGACCAAACACATCACTAAGGCGCTTAGTCTTGGTATTTCCTTTAATTTGTCACCTGTCTCATATGCATTTTATTCGAGTAGTTCCCAAGCAGTCAGGCACCTTTGTTATGGTCACAAGATAAACCTGAAGGACTGTGAGATGATTAGTGTTGCAGAAAAGGGCCTTTGCTTAAATTTGCACAAATTTGTTTTGTTTATTTAGTGAAATATTGCATTATACGTGAAAACATGTCAGAAGTTAGAGCAGAAATGTCCTTGTAGGGACTGCTGAAATATGACAAGGGGCTCCAAGTAGACAATGCTTTTTGTAAAGTGTCATCATCCTCAAATGTTTCGCACCGCCCCTACCTTTATTCTTTAACAGTGCATTAAACTTAATAATCTCTTCATGTGGTTTTCAATTTCAAATTTTCAATTTAGTAACCACGGCTGAAAAACAAGTTACTTTCCTCGGCTGATTAAAAACATCCCCTGACATAAACATGCGCGCAAAGGCCTTTTCAGGCTCACCTGTGTTGGCTGTCTGCTCCTCTGGGTGTAAAACGACTCCAGCTTCAGGGAGGGGGCAGCAGTCACCTGCAGTCTATTCTTTACCCCCAGGCATCTGCCCATGGGTGGGGCAAAAAACCTGGAGAACAAAAGACAGCTTACACAAATGATGTCGGATAGCCAGGGCAGTCAGGCTGCAGTTGATGTTGAGCTGTAATTACTGTACAAAATATGCCGTGCGTGTGTTTGTGTTTTGTATTTCCACTGAGCATTATGTTAAAACTGTTAAAAACCGATTAGACTATCTTACAGTGCTCTGTCACAGAGCTGGAAACAAGGCTGTTTTATGTGGCATTTTGGGGATGCAGGTTTTCACAAGACAGCAACATTAATATGAGATAATGGTGTTTTAACTGTTTAATCAGCCTTTTGTATTGTTCTGTTGTTTCACTCCTGTGGATATTACAACAGTAACACACTGGGGATGTAATCATCCAGTGAAAAGGTGTGAGGACAGTGTGAGGTGTGAGTGGGTGTGTTTGTGGGGCTTGTTATGCACTCTTAACAAGCCGACTGCACCTTTCGCTCGACACTTCCAACTGTAACTGTGCATCTGTTCCACGAAGATTTTACAAGTTCAAAGTGAAATGATTGCATGCACATAGGATTCAGTCTACAGCTTTTTTTTGTTTGTTTTTGTTAAATAACTTACTAAAAAAAATCCTCCTTTCAGGTCTTTCTCTCCCTCTCCTTCTTTCCTTCTCTCCCTTTCTCTCTCTCTAGTCCCCAAAGCCTTTTTCCTTGATGATAACAATGCCTGCTCGGCTTTCCCACAAACACCTGCTCACTGTCCCACAGCTCATATCCTCTTACAAATACGAAGTCCTCTGTATGATACTGGACGCTTGGTCATACTCAGGAAACATTGCGTGACCAACCATATTTGAATAAAACCTCAGATGACTGATTAAAAGTGGGATGTGGTTATTATTTCAGGTTAGGCAGGATGGAGAGTTTAATTAACTTTCCTGCACAGCAGAAAAGACAGTGACCTACAATAATAAGCCCTCCACTGTCCCAAACAGTAACTCAATCATATGTTTACAGCTCGGGTGTGTTGTACCTCTCAAACACATATCGTAGGGCAACAAAGCCCAGGGCAAGGGGCAGAGCTATGAGCAGGTCCTGGGGTCGGGGTCGGTCAGAGTCTGCCAGCTGCTCCATGTCTCTCCAGGTCACACCAGGAGGAAGCCAGTAGTCCTGCTTCCATAAGTCTGGCAACAAGTCCATGGTTCTGCAGGTGGAGAGGTGGAGTAGAGAAGGAGGCATGTAAACACATATGGTTTCATTCAGGTATACCCAATCTGGGGGGCATGATGCTAGATCCATTTGGAATAAAGCAGCAGAGTGTAGTAGGAGAGTGTAAAACGGGAAAAAGTGGGTCATAAGGGTGTCAGAAAAAAAAAAAAAACTGTGAAAACATCTTTTTTTTTTTTGCTGATTTACATTAATACAGTAAAACAATGTGATTTTATGGTCACACATTGTAAAATAATAATGATAATAAATATCATACAGATTTTTGACGTGGACTCTGCAGTGTTGGCCTGTTTCACGTGTCAATTAATACTTTTTTGTGTGATTGTGCTTGATATCACCTACAGTTAAGCAAAACAGGGAAAATCTGTAAAATAACAGTTAAAAATGGTTACCCGTTTTTTAAATTCTTTATACTGATCATTTTTCTTTCCAATAACAGAAAACATCTGTAAAATATTGACATTTTTGCAGATTTAAACACACACATTTTATGAACAAAAATAAAGAAGAAATTATTATTTGCAAAAATAATATTTTTGATGTGGACATTATTTACAGTTTGGGCCTGTTTTTTTTTTTTATTGTTGTTGTTTTTACACCAAGCATATACATTCTTTTTTTCCCCAATTATTTTACTTTATTATCTGTAGTTTAATAAAATAGGGCAACGTGTAAAATAACATTAGTTTGTTCCAAAAAAAAAAAATTTCAGAAACTTTAATTTTTTACAGTAAGAGCTTACCATGAGAGAGAAAGAACACTATCATAGACATCTTCAAAGCTTCTGCACAACACAGTGTAACATTGGCAGCATCTGATTTCTACTTAAGCCACCACATGTAGGCTGTAAACAACACATAAACAACCATGCATGTACTTCACAAAGCTCTGAAACACAAACGCCCTAAAACAAGAGAAGACTCAGTTAAAAATTCCCAAAGCATTCCCATCATGAAGTACAAGTCAATGCACGAATAAATAAATATTTCATGTCCTGCCTAAAAACAAAGTGCAGCGCAGTTAGAAGTGGGCTGTTGGTCTCCACGGTGAGACACCGTTCAGCTGTCTGTGTGTGTGTGGGGGGGTGACGAGCTTTAGAGCAGAAACTTACCTGTGAGCAGTTCTGTAGAAGTGATGAACTGATCAAATCCGGCAGATAAACGATAGAATCCAGTTAAACTGAGATTTAGTTTGAGCTCCTGTGTGTCTGTGGATGCGCCTCGGTGCCGCTGTATCCTGACGACGACAGCAGGGGAAGAAAGTGAGCGCCTCGGTCATCACGTCAAGTTAGACACGAAAAAAAAGGGATCAGTGGGTATATCCTCAAAAGTAAAGGCCTTTTGTAGAGAGTGTTACTGATTGGAGTCAAAGTGTCTCCCAAAAAAAAACAAAAAAACAATTTGCTATTGTTTTCCCCTAAAATACAACACAGGCAAATCATTACACACAACTCACAAATGTACGATTGCCGACTTTGAGGCATGAACTTTAAATATTTACAAGGCAAATTAGTGGACTATTTAGTGCCACTTTCTCAAGAAACATGTATAATAAATTTTAATAAAATGTTCTTCACATTTACACACAGCCAGAACACAGGAATAGTTTCCAATTTCTCAGCTGTGCTTTTATTGTGAAGGTCTCTGTCTGTGTAGAGGAAGCAGTTTGATAGTTGTGGGGCTTTATACACTAACGGGGGCGTCTCCTGCTCAGAGAAACGGTTCACAACCCCTGGACTCAGCACTGTAACTCATTGCAATGCCTCAACAGATTGTGAAGTGGGCATTGTGATGACCTTTCAGTGTTCTCTTAGAATCAGGAGAGCCTCAAGGAACTCACACTTTACATCCCAATTGCACTTTGCGTGGTTTGTGTTGTCTTTATTGTGATCATGTTCATTTTATGATAAAGGAGTGACGAGACTGACGTTATTATGATACTTTATTTTAATACAATTTAAAACTATATAAAGAAAATCTTGATAGTTGTATAATCTACAGGTACTCTGCTGGGGCACTGAAGCAAACACTTTTCTTGGTAAATAGAAAAATCTTTTTTTGAAGTTTATCACAGGTCAAGGTCATTTTTTTTTCATCAATAACAATTAAAAGGCATGCTGAGGAATTATTTTAGGTTATATATTTTTTTGGCAATATATGTAGCTCTTTTGAACAATATTGGAGATGTTGTTAAATACAAGTTTTAGGGACTAGTTTTGTATATTTTGAACAGATTGGGTCTGACTTTCTGCAAACAGATTTGTGTGCAAATGATTCTCAATAGGGCTGCAGGGTGGCGCAGTTGGTAGCCTCACACCAAGAAGGTCATCGGTTCATGACCCGGTGGGGGCACCAGGATCTTTCTGCATAGAGTTTGCATGTTCTCCCCGTGCAGCGTGGGTTCTCTCCGGGTTCTCCGGCTTCCTCCCACAGTCCAAAAACATGTTGAGGTTAATTGGTGATTCTAAATTATCCGTAGGTGTGAATGTGAGTGTGCTTGGTTGTCTGTCTCTAAGTGTAGCCCTGTGATAGACTGGTGACCTGTTCATGGTGTCCCCTGCCTTCACCCTGAGTCAGCTGGGATAGACTTCAACCCCCATGACCCTAGTGAGGATTAAGTGGTGTATAGATAATGGATGATTATCAATATTAATGCCAAGGTCCCTATTTGCCTCAGAAAGTCTATGTCTGTGTTGCTGACACGAAATTCTATCTATAGCCTAATGATGACTTATCTAAATACAGCAACGTACAATAAGCAATAAAATGTGTTTTCACTGTTACTTGACAACCTGTTGCCATAATTTGTTAGTTGTTGCCTCATCTCTGACTTAATGCATTCCATTATTGAGGAGCTTTTTAAACAGGAATAATTTTATCCTTTTAACATTTCATGCTGTTAACATTACGTACCATGTAATCATACACATTCTCAGGTGAATAATTTGTACATTACTGCATATTGTAAATATTTATATGACTTTTATTATTTTTTATACCTTTGCTACACTTGCTGTTTATTTGACTTATAACACTTGTTTTTTAAATCTCTCATCCTTCTTTAAAAATGTTCCGCTTACCAGTGTTCACTTTAATGCAAAACACAGGGTAAAATTCTGCATATGAGAAAACCTACTTGGCAGAAAAAAAAAAAAAAAAAAACAGCTTCTGTCACTGCTGCAAATATTCTGCTGTGAGGCTGTGAAAACAGGATCTTTAATACATGATCAGAAAGACAGGTGAACAGGAAAAAAATTTACTTTTGTAAAAACAAATAAACATGCCCAGGCCAAACAACGCCGCTGTTACAAGTTAAAAATAGCCTTGATATTTATCTAAAGCTAATTACTGTCAACATAGTAACAGTGAATGTGGCCTTACATTTACATCTTCCTATAAAAAACAGATTATGCAGGAGTGGTACAAACTGGGTCACGTCTAAACAATGTATTATACCTCATTGCATTTCCTTATATTGTAAAATTTGTGCTTCAAGTGTATCTCATTGCTTTTCCTGATACTACAGATTACACACATGATGGACTTCTCCCCGGTTACCACACGAAAGCCACAGCAACAATCCAGGACGCTTCCAGGACTTCAGAGTCTGAAGGTAAACACACCTTTGTGAGTGTGTGTGTGCATATCCTGGCTGTCAAACCCAAACTTCACCCTGAACAAACGCTTGTGCCGTCACTGAGGGCTCTGTGTGCGGCTGTAACGCAAACTTTAATATCACACACCCCCCTTGAAACACACAGAGGTGCACTTCTCTTAAATCCACTCCAACGCGCACAGATCCAATCCTCACCACAACGTCCTCCTCTTCATCCAGCACTGCCAACACAACTCGGCCTGCTTATCTCCCAACATAAGCAGATAACATCACTGTTGTTATGCAGATGAGATAGTCTTTTGTGACATGCAGTAAGGACCACAGATGTGTTGCGTCTCATAGCATAGGTGTATTGTTCAGTCATTTATATGTAAAAAGTTTTTAAAGGACTTTGTGTATACAGGGAGAGAGAGAGTTTGTGTACATTTTATAGTATCGTAGACAAACTACTATGATTTGCATATGTGTGGGTGTTGGCTATGCAGTGTTTGTGTGTGTGTGTTTGTGTGTGTGTGTGTGTGTTGAATTACTCATGTTGCTGGGACAGAAATCTGTTTCCAGTCGTATTGTGAGGATGTGAATCTCTTTTGGCAACAAAAAGCAATCTCCAAAATGTAAATATAACCAATCTAGTGTACTGACTTGGTTTTGTGTTCAGGCAAAGGTTAGGTTCAGGTGTCAAATGAGGAAATGAGTGTAAGTCAATGTATTGTCATCTGAATTCACAGAAACAGTGATAGTGAGTGTGTTACTGTCTTTTAAGTATTTTCATTCTTGCCTGCGTATCCATGAACTGAAACAAAGGCACAGACGCCTTGCTGCTGATAGATCAGATGTGAAATTTATGAAAATGAGGGTTATTCATATCAGCTAGGCCTGTGGTCATGTTTTTTTTGTGGTCCGGTCTTGTTTGCATATCGGTGTGTATGTGCACATGTGTGTTTGTGTGTCTACAGTATGAGAGAGGGTGAAGGGAACTGAATGGCTTTGTTGTTTTGTCAAGGAAGTAAATTGTCAGAACCCACTGAGGCAAAATCTGTCCTGCTGAATGCCGGACTAATGAGGTGGCGGTGTTACTCTGTGTGTCCAACCATCTGTTGGAGGCTGATATTCTGTGAACTGTGCAGGACTGTTTTTGTCCAGTTGGCAAAGTCTGACTCTGCACTCTTCATGTTACATTTATGACCACAGATAACTTTAATGTCCTCATGAATACATTTCTTTTGATGGTGGACCTGAGCATTATACTTAAAGTTCCTATATGCAGGGGTAGAAAGAAGCTAAGCACAATTACTCAAATATTACACTTAAGTACAGTTGAAATACTTGCACTTGAATATTTTCATAAAATATTACTTACTTATTACAACAATGATACGCTGCTACCATACTGATGATTCAATTAGTCAGTGAATGATGTCATATACAGCATCATGCCATATTAGTCAGAGGGCTCAAATTTAGACTTTTACTTACTTAAATAACATTTTAATTGCATGTTGGCGATGGCTCTCACAGCCTGCGGGTAGAAGCTGTGCTTGAGACAGTTTGTTTTAGTCTTCATTGTCCGATATCTTTTACCAGAGGGTAGGGGGGAGAACAGGAGGTGTCCAGGTTGAGTGGGGTCATTTGCAATGAATGTGGCCTTCTTCTAAAGTCGACCAGTGTAAATATCTACCAGGAGAGGTAGTGTGGTCCCAACAATTCTCTCAGCCGCCCTCACCACCCACTGCAGGTTCCTCCTGTCCTCTGCAGTGCAGTTGGTGAACCACGCTGTGCAGCTGTATGTCAGGAGGCTCTCAATGGTGCTTCTGTAGAAGTTCACCAACAGGGGTTGAGGGAGGTGAGCTTGCTTTAACTTCCTGAAGAAGTAAAGTGCCTTTCCCACCTGGCTGTGTTGTCAGCCCAGGTGAGGTCAGCTGAGATGTTCACCCCAAGGAACCTGAAGCTCTCCACCCTTTTGACCTCCTCTCCATTGATGCAGAGGGCAGAGTGCTCCGTGCGTGTAGATCGTCTGAAATCCACAACCAGTTCCTTGGTCTTGCTGGTGTTCAGGTCCAGGTTGCTGAGACACCATTCTGCCAAGTGCTGGACCTCCTCCCAGTAGGCTGACTCATTGTTGTTTGTTATCAGTCCTACAATGGTGGCGTCGTCAGCAAATTTGACGATGGTGTTGGTGGTGTGAATGGGGGTGCAGCCGTGGGTAAAGAGGGAGTAGACGAGGGTCTGAGGACACACCCCTGTGGTGTTCCTGTGTTTAGGATGAGAGTGGAGGATGTGCGACCTCCCATCCTGACTTGTAAACAGTGTAAGCATGCTGAGGTTTAAGTGAGCTCCATCTTAACCGACTACAACTTCATGTTTTTTTTTCTTCATTAATGCACGATTGACAATAATCTAATGATACAATATATGATAATTTGACAGTCACTGGGCACATTTTTTGTATTTTCTACTTTTAATTCAATACTTTAAGAGAATTTTTGTGATACTTAGTTTTACTTAAGTTTATTTAAAATGCAGGACTTTTTTACTTGTAATGGAGTCATTTTATAGTGTGGTATTCATCATTTACTTAAGTAAAAGATGTGAATGCAAGGTTACATGGATATGTGTACCAAATTTAATAACAACCCTTCCAGTAGTTTTACCTTAAACTCAAAATGAGTCACTGGTCATCCTCATGATGGCTCTAGAGGGAAACTTAGAGGATCATGGTAGTTATGGATTCCTCCTCTGGGCACCAGGACAGTTGATATAGTGTTTAGTAACACTTTTGGTTCTGGAACAAAGTGGTGTACCTCTTGAGCCATACTGCTAGAAAAGGCAAATAAACATTTCCTAAAGTTTCTGGTCAGTGTCACAGCAGTTTGCATTTGACCTATAATTCAGCCTTTTGAATTTGTCACTCTTAATTTTTCCCCAGCATAAATTTCATGAAAAGTAAATGGAATTGAATTGAATGAGTGTTTTTTCATGTGTTTTCTCTCAGTGAAGAAGCACGTTGGAACATCGGTTGTTGTTCTCAAAGTA
This sequence comes from Stegastes partitus, assembly GCF_000690725.1. Classification (NCBI taxonomy): domain Eukaryota; kingdom Metazoa; phylum Chordata; class Actinopteri; family Pomacentridae; genus Stegastes; species Stegastes partitus. Next base: position 19,793 of record NW_007578717.1, read on the forward strand.
TCCAGAAGAGGTCACAACAAAACCAGATGGGTAAGTTACTGTGAGAGAACGATCACAAACTGCAGCTGCAGGAAAATGTACCTGAAGGGAGACTAAAGTTAATGAGAGCAAATTATCTTTAAATCTATACTGCTACTACTGAAACAGGGGTTTTCATCCAAAGATGAAGGAATACCACTGCCTTTCATATGAGAGCTCTGTGTGCTTCTCAACTAAGTCACAATAAATACCCTGAAATCTTGTTTTCTGTTATTCTAATTATGCTATCTGATCCTACCATGCAGTTTGCTCTTATGAATGTTTCCCTTTTTCCCTCTATACACGCTGAGTGCTCTGATGAGGGTTTTAGTCACTCTGCATGGGTATATTTCATCTGGTGGTGACTCTGTGAAGGCCGACCCTCATGACTTAACTGGCTGTGTCTCTTTACGAGCCTCCAATTGATCATTCGATTGATTGCATTTGCTCTAAATCTTGCGTCTATTGATTATAGCGCAGCAGCAAGGACAGCCCTAGCTCAAGTAAAAGTTTATGTGTGTTTGTATTAGTAGCTATACCGTGCGATGCATGTGTGTGTTTGTAAATGAAGTAGACTGTCTAAAAGTAAGTCAAGACAAAAGCCTTTATTTCATTACAAAAAAACAAAACTAAACAAAAAAACCCAGAATGCCACTTTAAAGAAACGTTAGGAAAATATCTAGTTTTTCTTACAAGCAACAGTCTACATTCAGGAAGTTGGACCACATACAATAATTTGTTACTATATCAAACAGTCTTTTGGTCATTATCGTCAAGGAAACAAACAAATTAGTAAAATATCAATACTAAACTTTATTACTAAAGAGCTTCTCAGAGCCGTATTTCAAAGGGCTTGACAGTATAACACGGGCAGGGAGAAAATTGTACAAACAAGTTGCAAAAGGAGCAGAAACATCAGTATGAAATAGACGTTAGACTCTCTTTTATTCCTACAGGCACTGTTGAACAGATTTGGCTGGTGCACTGGACGGGAGCGAAAGGCAAAAAAGGATTAGGGGAACGATATTGGTGTACATGCATTTTATAATCATAACTTTATATGACACATATTCAGTCAGAGCTGTGACCCTCCACACTGAACCTCCTAAGCCTCTTAGAGGGAAGGTGACGTGAAATAGCAAAACCCTAGAAAAAATATGCTGTATGAACTGTTACGCACTATTAATTTAGCTTTTATAGAAGAAAAGGATGTTAAATTTGGATACAAACTGTAGATAAAGCTCAATTTCAGGAGGCATTTTAAGTGATTTTCTTAAATTAATACAGGCTTTGGTTAATGAGAAATGATTTTACCTGAGGATCATCTGAGAGGTGGCACAAAAGCCGTATAATATCCAGCACGATTCACATGAAAAATGAAATTTAAAGAAACATATTTCTGGTTCCAGACAAAATATAACATCTCTCATCAGAATTTTTGGTTGAGTTGCACATCCAAAAAGAAAAAATCTCAGAAATAAAAGCGACATTTTCACATGTTTGTAGTGAAATCAACATCTAAAGTTTACCATTTTGTCTCTAAATCTGCTGTAACAGAGGGTATTAGTTCTGTCTAAACGACTTCCGCGTCTACTCTAAGTTCATTTAATTTCTCTTTTGATTTAATCCAGACATGTCTTGCAGCAGCTCTGCTCTCTATTTGTGATTCAGCCCTGGGATTTATAAAAAACGTTATAGAATTACAAAATGACATGACAAACAGGAGTCATGATGTACTGCAGCGATACTGATCGTTCTCTTCCTGCGGTGTTTGTTACTGAAAGCGCCACAGACACCACACCGCTCCAATAACACATTAACATTTGGACATCTAAATGGATACAGGGCGTCTGGTTTGTCTGCTCTTTTTTTTTTTCCTGCTATGCTGCATTTTCTCCTTCTTCGTTTTCTGTTCGATGCTTTCAAGTTGTCATCTTGCACTGAAGACAGCTTCCCTTTTTAACCCAGCAAACAGCAGTCGTGCTCTATCATATTAGAGTTTCTTTCATTGTCAGAAGCAGAGACTTCTAACAGGGCATGAACAAACATCACCAGTCAAAAATCTCTATTTCCATATTCATCTTGCCCCTCATTCCCAGCCACCTCTCATCTTCACACCAGTGCGTAATCAAACTGTCCTCTGTCCAGCCCCTCCTTATGGTCCGTCCACGATGATGATGGCATGCTGCTGTAGGGATCTAACAAGATACGGACACAGCGGACCACGAGAAAGAGCAGCAGCAGCACGAGGAGTCCGACAAAACACAGTGCAGTTCCCTGTTCGGGCTGCACTGCCATGGGCTGCAGCATTGTGGGGCCCCTGGGGAACCCGGGTGGAGCAGGAGAGGAGAGATCATAGTCCACAACCCAGTAGTTTGTGTCACTCATCTTGGAGGCGAGGGAATGTTTCGAAGGTTGAAATTGCTTACTGTGTGACTTCTGCCGTGCAGTCAGGAGCTACGAGGAATGGTGTGGCTCTACGTGGTCATCTTTGCTGTTGAGTGTGATCCCTAAACCCAGAGGAGCCTCACATAGTGGAATCTGGCAGTTAACTCAACTGCAGTGTTTCCCACAAGCCACAGGGCGAGCAGAAATGACACAAATCAGTAGTGCAAATGAATAAGCCCTCTGGTAAAACGAGCAGCAAGCCAAGGCATGCTCACTGAGGTTTAATTAGATTGAACTGGTTCATGTGTCCCCCTATGGCTGTCTTTTCTCTGACATACACTCATTTGTTCTCAAGAGAACTGGAAAATACAAAAGCAGAGGTCACTACTTCAACTTCTCCTCAGTTTATATGTCAATATTTTAAGTGTCATCCAATAGCAGCTCTCAGGAGGCCTTCATTGTAATTACAGAGTGAAGTATAAATCTCAATTGAGTGGCTGAAGATGTTCCATAGATCAATCCAAGTCCTGGCAGGCTGTAAATGATCCGTGTTGTGGTCCTTGAGTGAACGTTTTTGGATTCAAATCACTGACTGATTTTTACATCTTCATCTTTGTTCTGAGTCACCACGAACCTCTTAATTTGACACTCATCAGGATCCCTAAAGAGAAAAGAAAAAAAAAAAAAGACAGAATGCAAAATGAGTGAGTTTACAGTCTGCAGAGTTGCTGAATGGAGGGAAAGTCTGATTGATTCAGGAGTTTTACAGCTAGACAGGGGCCTTGGAACATTTCAAGGCTTATAGATTTTGGCTCTTTCAGGGCCCCAATATAGGTATTTCAGGGGTTCCTTAGTTCCTACCAACGCTCCTGCCAGTACATGTATTAGATATCCTGTCTAATAATTCTTGTGAGCAGAATAACTGTGATGAGACAGGAGGGCACTGCTCTTCTTCTGGACTCAGGTACAGCATAGTACAAGATAAATAAATCAGACACTGAGGACGGAAGAGAAAGATGTGGAGAAACCCCTCAGAGAGTTGCTGCTCTCTTGCTCAGAAACACTCTCCGTAGCGTCTTTAATGGGCCGTGGAGTGGACAGACATTTCCTGCGGTAGGTGCACTCCCCAGTCAGCAGATTCTATTCCAGGAGGCTCCGTCTCCCTCCTTACCACCCCACTGATCCTCGCAAAGACACGTTGATAGCTCCCCTGCTCTGCAGACGATGGGACTAAAGGGCCAAGTGAAGCTTTAATAGGGGACTTGAAGACATAATGAAAGAAACTGCCTGCCTCAGTATCAATTATCAAATGGCCTAAGGTTACTTCAGGGCTGGACAGTTCAGAGAGCTGCGTGTAGAGGAGGAAAGCAAGCCATCGAAACAAGACGGACTCAATAGTCAATAGAGAGCCATGAAGTACACATAAAGTTTACACAACAGGACAACGCGGGCATATGTCAGATTCAGTAAGTGCAAACTACTTACACAAGGCTACAAATGACAACAGGATTATATTAGCTGAACAACATGAAGAATCTTTCTACAAAAAAACAGCACCACGCTCTCCCTGAAATACTGCATAACCCTGCTTCAGATTTAGATTTAGGATTTGATTGAATTTTATCAGCTGCCAGAAAACACGAAAGAAAATTGAGTCGACTTTAAAGGTCTTTTTTTCCCCTCTCAAATCCTTTTGTGTTTCTGCCCAGTCAGAGTACACTTAAATGTAAAAGTTATACAACACAACCAACAGTTTTGCAGGTGAATACATTTATTTTACCACTTCCCTTAATGCTGCAGTGGCAGAATGTAGAGAAGTAGTGGAGAGATGCACTGATTAGGACCCATCTTTCTTGCTTTTTTTTTCATCCTTAACTGCCTTTAAATCAGGGAATCAAACAAATCAGAAACTTGCAGTAGTTCTAATTCACAAGCAAGCAACACAGATATGTGGGTCTTTTGTGGGCTCTGTGGTTTCAAGTTGCTTTTAGGTCAAGCAACAGCTCTGCAAGTTACGCAAGGTCATAATGATATGCAAACACCACAGAGGCAAGAACAAAGAAGGGAACTCAGTTGTACCGAGAAGCAAAACAAACATATGTATATAGAGAAAGAGAGAGAATACAAATAAATGAGCAACATCAATTTCATGGCTCATCAATCCTCATTGAGAGACCTGCTTTGGTTCCTAAGGAGTGGATAAATCACACTGTGGTGCCTGACCGTCTGATTTACACAAAACAGAACAATAAAACCTGACTTGTTCTGCTCTCTAGGTTAGAATTAAAATGTGGAGAAACGCAACACAATTCCTATTTCAAAACCAGCCCTGAAATGGGTTAAAAAGCAGATTCATGAAAGCACCAAGCAGACATGCCAATGAACTGTGAGGACAGAGCACATGCAGTGACATATGGTTCCTCATGGCTGTAATACCTGTAATACCTCCCATTTATACCTGTGGATTATGACAGCAGCTTTGAAAATGTCAAGGACTTCTCCAAATAAAACGGAGGTTGAACCCTAAAGTAAATCCTAAAAGTAGGGCTGCCAGGCTCAAAACAAACCCATCCACAGTCCATCTACCTAAGAGCTGTTTTGTTTAATGTCATTAAGAGGAAAAGTTTCATGCAACAACAGAGTATTCATGTTGTCTTCGTCCTCCTCTCGTCCCTATGATCTCAGATTTTCTGTAGTTTCTGTAATGCACACTTGCATTAAAAATGTTCAATACTGTTGATTTAAAAGCAGATAAAGCTCAATTTCAATGGCGTTTTAACTGATTCCCATAAATTACAGAGGCTTTGGTTCATTACAGATTACTTTATCTGATGATCATCTGCTTCATGCAGCATGTTTCCCATTAAAAATAAACGTTTAAAATAAACTGGTTTCCATTTCTAAACAAACTATATAATTTTATATTAGAATTGTTGGCTTAGTAGCACAAATCAGGACTGAAAGTAGGATGATCAGGCCCAAAACAATACTATCTACAGTCTGTCCACCAGTTAGTTCTTTATCATCCAACCTTTTTTATGGTTTAATGTCATTAAGATTAACAGTTTCATGCAACATCTGAGTGTATATGCTGTCTTTGCCGTCTTCTTATCCCTGTGACCTCTGATTTTCTCTATTTTCTGTAATATATCTAAAAAAAAAAAAAGTTCAACATTATGCAATTTTAATGCTTTTTTTTTTTTTAGTAAAAGGTGATGATGGTTGTTTATCTTGCGTTAAAACTTTCAGTTTTACTCAGTTGCTACTGAAACTGTTCCCTCGGATTTCAGAACTGCAGGACATTAGCTGAACCTCAAACAGTGGGTTAGCAGCATTTGTTTCATAATTAACTCTTTTCTGACACCTTGATCACAGTACTGGTGAATTCTGAGGGGCTACTCTGTCAAAATAAAAAGTTCATGCAACTTCTAACAATAATGTCAGCTGTATTATGGTGATACTGCAGTTGACTTCATTGTATAACATGTTAGCAGGGCAATTAATTGGATCTCTGCTTGTAAAACACTGCTAAATGTTGAAATCTACCACATAAGATTATTCCAAATATTTTTGACATTAAGTTACACCTGAACTCGAGACGCACAAGACAACTTACAAACGTGTCAGTCCTAAAGTTCCCACGCGTGTCCTCTCATCTACAGCTTCTCACTAACTTCCACTGACAGAAGTTCACGTGTAGCAAACACAGGCAGTGTTATCGCATCACTCCAATGACACAGTGGAGGACGATGAGAGCAGATTAAACTTACTGTGAGCTGTCGTCACAGGTGAGGCTGTGTAATCTGAGGCTGGCTGCTGCTGCGGTGGTGATGAAGATGATGATGGTGATGATGATGCAGCTGCAGCAGCTGTTCAGGACCGCGGACAGCTCCGGACTCCCTCAGCTCTGAACTCTGTCTCGTCCTGCAGCTCCTCCTCTGCTCAGTCCAGAGCTTTAAAGTCTTCGCACTTTGAGGGATCCGCCCCACCTCCCTTTCCTGCCTCCCTCCTCTCCTCACCTCCCTCTCCTCTCCTCACCTCTCTCCCTCCCCACCCCCGGCCCACTTACTGACCGCCCCTGTATGGTCTGCACACATAATCTTTCGTCTGGATGAGTAAAGCGCTGAGAGCCATGTGTGGCTTTTGCATTATATAAGAGGACTGCGTGGGGCACCGACAGTCAGGGGTCCTTAATGCAGCTAACACGGAACAGTTACACTGAGTCATTCTCAGGTTTCTCCAAAGTGTTGTAATGAATGATATTTCCCAAATTTTGCTGTAAAAAAATACTTTCACACAAAGTTGATACTTTCTTCTGCCCAGACACTTCTTTGATAAGAACTTTATGCAATAGGATTTCTCAAAACAGAGCTTGGACTAGAAGATTGTAGTAAAACAAAAATTTTCATGTAAAATTACAGTAAAATGATGGCAGCTGTGGTTTCCAGGATTTTACTATATTTTTATAATGTTGCAATTGTATGACTGTTTACAGTAGTGGACAGTAGAGTTGGAAGTTTACTGTTTTATACTGTAACAAGACTCTGCACTGAGAAAAAATCCTGCAGGGAAAAAAAACAAACAAAAAAGGTGAAAGACTTGCATCAAGAGTGCCATATATATATTTAAATGTGAAAATAACAATAAATATCTGAGAAATAATAGTATTTTAGCTGATTTAAATATAGTTAAAGAGTGTAAATTTATGGTCAAAAATGTTGAAACCAGCAGTATATTGATGCAGTGTTGCCTTTGTAATCAACAATAACTGTATTTGTAGTTGCCTGTAAATTACAATACTTTTTCCTTTTAAAATGTATAAACATTACTGTAAATTGCTAACAGACACCATAAATAACAGCATGTCTTTATGATCTTTAGAATCCAGATCTGATATCTATCAACTCTGTTTAACACCCAAAACAATGAAGAAGAATAAAACAAGTTAAGTTTTTGTAAATGAGGCACTCTTCAAAGGCAGCAGTGCATAATACATTGTAGTTTATTAAATGTATTTTAGAAACCAAAGAAAAATAATTTAACCTAATGTCAAACAAACAAACAAACAACAAAAATATGTGTGTGTGTGTGTGTGTGTATATATATATATATACATACATACATACATATTTTGGGGCATCAATGTAAATTTATCAATAAAATTCCTTGCTGCCAAACTCAAGCCGTTACACTGTCTCACCAATGTTTTTTGAACAGTTTTATGCTCAATTCACATTGGGATTTTTTTGTTGTGATCAGGTTAAACAAAACATTTATATGAATGGGTAAACACAGATATAAACTCTGGACTCCTCCCTAGTCACAGGTTTACTTTGCTGCTGGTAGTTTTAGTAATTTTAGGAGTGTTAAATAAAATTTTAGAACTGATGTCAACACGCCTCCTCCACAGAACAGGGCGTCAAGATAATGTAATAATGCAGACAACACGTTTTCACCTTTAATTTCAGTTTATCGCCCCGCTAAGGCCATTATTTTAGGTTATGTCTTTTTGGCAATCCAGCCTTGAAAACACAAATTTCTTGTATGACTAATGTTGTGATTTGTTTGGGAAATGGCACATCCAGGAAAATCCTTTTAAGAGTTTCTCTGGTGTTAATTAATAAATTATTATAGAGTTTGCATTTTCTTGGAGAATACCTTGTTTTTTCGATTGTACAAGATGATTTAACTACAGTTTGTATCAGACTGCACTGCAGGTTTTGCTGAATTACAAGAAATTACATAGTCAAGAGATGTGGAGCAAAACAAGCAGAGTTACCTGATTGCGCCTGTGGCTAAGCTCCAGATACTTACTGTGAGAATTAATTAATTGACACAATTAAAACTGTGCAAACACTGAGACACATTGCAGTCCATACACATCCACATCTCCCCTGCCTGAGGCCGCATGGGATGTCCCTGTAGGTTTAATTAATAGTCGGTGGATCGTAACACTGCCCTGAAGGGGCTCATAATCTAATCACACTGAGCTGCGCTCCAGCGGGCCGCCCACTGTGGTCGTAATTGATAAGAGTCTCCAGCCTACAAGGTTATGAAATTCAATGTTTCCATTGCTGTCCTTGTTGTTATAGATGGTACAGTGGGAGGTCCAGCTGTGGTTCAGCAAGACACATAGTTCACTGCTTCAGGAAACCGAGGACCCACTACAGCAGGTGAGTCTGGGTTGAGGGTAGACACATTTTGGCAATTCTATAACAGTTGGAAAACTCTTAGTCAAAATAGTTACCGTCTATAATAAACTGGACATTGTTGAGAGCGGGCTGCAAGGTGGCGCAGTTGGTAGCACTGTTGCCTCGCAACAAGAAGGTCACCAGTTCACCCGGGATCTTTCTGCGTGGAGTTTGCATGTTCTCCCCGTGCAGAGTGGGTTCTCTCCAGGTTCTCCAGCTTCCTCCCACAGTCCAAAAACATGCTGAGGTTAATTGGTGATTCTAAATTGTCCGTAGGTGTGAATGTGAGTGTGCTTGGTTGTCTGTCTCTAAGTGTAGCCCTGTGGTAGACTGGTGACCTGTCCAGGGTGTCCCCTGTCTTCGCCCTAAGTCAGCTGGGATAGACTCCAGCCCCCCACGACCCTAGTGAGGATTAAGCGGTGCATAGATGATGGATGGATGGACATTGTTGAGAGAAATTGTTGGGCAAAGCAGTTTGTAAAGAAGTAATGCTTGTGACAGAGTTAAGTCAGACCCAAATGTAAAAACAACGTTTTAACGGGTTGATGTTTTGTATTTAATGGCCTGGTGACTAGTAAGGATATTTCTTGCAATGCTTTATTTATTTATTTTCTTATGGACAGAATACTGATACCTGATAGATTACATCAGCATGTATAAACCAAGGATGTTGTGAAATATCGGTATTGATGATAACTGTGATATTATAAACATGGAACACTGACATCTCATTTAAAAACTTTTTTTTCCGTAGATATTGCAATAATTTTATTTTCCTGAAAGGAAAGCTTCTGGTCATGTTAATGATGTAGTAAGAATCTGATATAATAACAGCCCTGATGTGAAAAATTATTGCATGAGACTTATAGGTTGGTCGATTTTGTCTAAAAAAAAAAACCACACAACTGTGCTTTAGCCCTTAATGTGCACGCTATGCTTACAACAAGACAACAACTATTTTCCTGTGTAACATGCTTCTGTTAAGTTTTCCACTCAAGATTGAGCGACTTCTCTAAATGCTGAGTGATTCCAGGTTAGATAAAATCACAAAGTTTGTTGAATTCTGTCCAACAAAACACGTTCCAGCCAAAGAAACCCAAAAGGTAATTGTACATAAGAAAAAAACAAGGCATCACAAGGTATATGACATTTAAACATTGTGTAACATCAGCTTACATCATGGTGTGACATGGCTGCGTCCCCTTCAGTGATAGCCTCTTTATTATATAGGCTAAAGCACAGCGTGGTGGAGGCAAGAACATTCTGTGATAACTGAAGACAATCATAAAGGAAAGCACAGCTCTGCCGCCAAGAACTCTTTCTGCTCCAAGGATGTTGCATTCAACCCCATTCATATAGGTACAATAAGCGTGCTCATTGCTCGAGGGGACTTTTTCCAGAAGGCTGCTCGTAATACATACATCTTGTGTTTAAAGGGTTTTAACTTGTGCTGCACATAAAGAGAAAGTAAAGGTCATGTGAATATGTGCTGCAGAGAATCGATAATAATACCATTAACTGGCAATGATGGACCGACATCTGGTTTCTGGAGCTTGTGTTTGTTCACATAGGGGAATCCACTCTCAGTAGGCTTTGGTCACAGTAAAGAGAACTGGGTAGACTTTGGAGGCATGAAAGAGGTTAGTTAGTATAAGGACATCCCCAGTCATTCATCACAACAGACAGCTGTGGGATGAGGTCGCCTATATATTGGCCCTGTGTGTGTGAATCTACAGGCATGCGTTATTTAAAGCCTGATCTATCATCCCTATACTACCAAATCCATAGGTTTATCAACCAGCGTCAATGGCCAGATCCATGCACATCTATCAAAACATGTCAGATTTGAAATGAGAAAACAAAAGACGGACACACACACAGCACGAGTTTAATTTTCTCTTGTGAGCACGAACACACGACGCGTTCAGAGCTGCTGACTCTAACAAAGGTCGGATGAAGCAAATCATAATACAGCAAGCTTTGTGAAAAGAGAAAAACTCATGAATATATTTTTCTTTGGTCAACTAAAAGATTAAGTAATGAATGTACTGTTGAAAGATGGATGTAATGTGTAAGTCCTAATGAAACACAATCATGGGAAAACATGGCAACAGCTGAGTTCTTTTTTCTGCAAACTTTGTCATTTTATTAACCATCATTCACACAATAGGTTTTTAGCCGTGAGAGCTGAGTCTGTTGTTGTGTCACTTGTTGTTTACCTGGCTACTCCTATTTACACTAATATTAGAGATTATCTTTATGCTGATGACACAGAAAACAATTCTTTCATTTTGGTGGCTGGAACATATTTGTACAAATCTACAGCAGATAATGAAACAACAAAGCTAAAACTGTAAAGTCCTGCCTGTGGTCCCTCAAAATGTGATGATCATTACTGTTGTGAAACTGTTGCATAGAACAAACATGGTAGTTGTGATCGCTTGGGCTGCCAGAAGAACAGCTTTAAAGATCACTGGAACATTTTTGCAGTTCATTGTTAAATGAAGAAGGGGTAAAAGTGGCCGGAACGCACAGGCACTACTTCCAGTCTGAACGTAGCCAATCTGTCGGATTGTTAAGTCAGGTAATAC